>NC_054593.1:534785-837285 GCF_017654505.1 Polyodon spathula
AACCCAACAAGTACTGTGCTGTCGCTTCCAGCACGAAATAACAATTGTTAATATACTCTCCTTCACTCTCCCGTTCTCCACTCACGAACACCCAACCCCGAGTGGGTGAAAACATGCAGCTTTTTTGCAGCTGTCCCGAGACTCGATTGCTAATCAATCATTCAATTGGAGTCTCGGTACAACTGCACGTGAATTAATAAAAGTGCAATTCCACGTGCTCACATATTATTTTACCTGCACGTGAACTGCTGTGCAATCCTCGTGCCTAAATACAAATATACATTTTAAACACTTGTGCTCGTAGCCCATATTTGTATCCCCTGATTTTTATAGATAATCACCAACATTAACACGCTACATACAACATAAAACACTAAATAAACATAAAGGGGCTGGACACTCCGCCACATTACCCTTTCCAGGAATCGGGCAACCCAGTTCCTAGAAAGCCTGGAACCGACTCAGAATTATTCTACCTATATATATATATATATATATATATATATATATATATATATATATATATATATATATATATATATATATATATAGACACACACACACACACTCACACTCTGTGTGTGCATCTTACTGTACATCGTTGGGTTCATTAAATGCAGGGGGAAACTATATAATCAATTTAATGGAGAAAAAAATAATTAATGTATATAGAGACTGGGAGATTTTTTAATTTAAAGGGGTCCAGATGGGAGGTTTTTTCCGACCAGCAGATTGTTCTTAAAAACGGTATCGTGTCTCCTCTGGTCAAAACGAGAAGCTTCACAGTTACGATACCTTCAAAAAACTCGCCGCCTCTGCCGCAGCGTCCCGGTTAATAATATAGGACTATACCAACTCCGGCGGGGGCGCGGGGAATTCAAATTGTATTGGAAAAGCTGTACGAGCTACACATAGATCGGTTACAATGTTAAAATTGAAAGCCTTGGTCATGCTTAATTAAAAGATTCCAGGTACCGCAATACCCCTTGCAGTCTATATTGGATGAATTGCGATTGGTATACCCCTCGTTCCGCAGCGCAGCCCCTTCCCCGTTCTGTGGATAGTAAACCTGTTGAGAGACTGAGCCTGAGGGAGAGAGGCGGTTCAGGTGAGGAAGTGTACTTTGAGATGCGAAACGTGTTTCAAAACTACAGAAAGCTGTTATATGGTGTTATTTTGAAAGGGCCGGGTTGCTGTGGGGTAGGAGCGCCTTGTTTTTATGTGTGTGTTGTATTTGTGAAGACAGCGCGTTTGTTTTTATTCACATCCCTAGTTGCATTCACACAGCGAGGGACTGATAAAACAGAGACATTCCCGCGTTTATAAAAACTTAAAATGAAACTTTTCACCGCGTTTCACTCAGAATACAGCACCCCCCAAAATATACCAATCTGTATCTCTCTGTGTATAAAAAAAGTAATTGGTAAACTGAAGACCTTTTAATAAGGAGCAACTTATTGAAATACGTTTTTAGCTTCACAATTGCCTTTCTTTTTTATGAAGTATTTATAGCAATTGAGTAACCTGTTAGCTACTGATTTCTCCTTGGTATACGAGCTGTTAATGAATTTGAATTCGATACCAATAAATGAAAAGGAATACTTAAGTTGTAGAATGTAAAGCTGAACTCTGGTAAATATACAAACACCCCCCCCCCAGGTCATTGTCCTGCTGAAATGTGAATTTCCTCCAAAGTTTCAGAGTCTTGGCTGACTCAAATAGGTTTTCCTCAAGGATTTGCCTGTACTTTGCACCATCCATTCTCCCCTCTATACTGACAAGCTTCCCAGCCTGTGCTGAAGAGAAGCATCCCTATAACATGATGCTGCCACCACCATGCTTGACAGTTGGGATGGTTTTGACTGGGTGGTGTGCAGTGTGGGTCTTGCGCCAGATGTAACGCTTGCAATTTAGACCGAAAAGTTTAATTTTTCTCTCATCTGATCACAAAACCTTTATCCACATGTCTGCAGTATCATCTGCATGCTTTTTCACAAACTCCATACATTCTTTAAGATGAGGCTTTTTGAGTAATGGCTTCTTTCTTGCCACCTGTCCATACAGGCCAGCTTTGTGTAGGGTATTGTTGATGTGTGAACACTGACTCCCATCTCAGACACAGAACTTTGCAGATCTCTCAAGGTCATTGTTGGCTTCAGAGTGACATCCCGAACCAGTTTCCTGCTTGCTCGGCTGCTCCGTTTGGGAGGGCGACCTGATCTGGGTAGTGTCTGGGTGGTATGATGCATCTTCCACTTCTTAATGATGGTCTTCACTGTGCTGAGAGGGATAATCAGCGCCTTTGAAATTTTCTTGTACCCTTCTCCTGCTCTGTGCCTCTCTGCCACTTTATCCCTGACTTGTTTCCAAAGCTCCATGGTCTTCATGGTTGCTTTGTTGGATCACTATGTGTTTTCCAGCTTGAAAGTCTTTATATACCTGAGGGAAATTATCTACAAGTTAAACCACTTTGAGTACACACAGGCTGAAACCATTTCACAAATTTTGTGACCTTTCACAGGTCATTTGCACCTGAGCTGATTTAGGGCTGCAGTAGCAAAGGGGTTGAATACTTATGCAGCTGAGATTGATCTGTTTTTCTCTGTAAATCTTATTTATATTCTATATGTATTTTTTAACTATCAGTGTGGAGTAGTTTGTGTAGATTCTGCATGTAAAGTCTAATTTGAAAGCGTCGTGGAGTACGCTCAGGTGCCAACAAAATGTGAAAACTTTGCAGGGGAGTGAATACTTAAGCAAACCAAAATACTTCTGCAATATAATATATATACACACCTTCATTCTGCAACATCATTTCCACGTCTGTTTTATTTATACTGTTTCTAGTTAAATTACATTTTTTGTTCGCTTGTTCAGCTACAAAAAGGCAAAAGTAAACCTCGTATTACTTCTTTATGGAAAATGCCTATGGTCACTGTTTATTGGGAAGAAACAGTAATGGCAATTAATGAAAAAGTACAAAATAATAAAATGCATTGTCAACATTATGTACTATTTATTTTGTGAATAAACTTGAGCTGCTAGTTGGCATCCTTTTGTAGTTAATTCACTGGGGTAAAGTAAGGCCTATACAACATATTCTTTACTCCTGGGAGATTTGTCTGCTTGAACATGTTGCATGTTATAACGTCGGAAATTTGCAATTCCCCAAAATGGAAAATCAGTAGCACATTCATATTCCTATTCAACTGCTGGGAGGGACTTCAGTATACTTCCTAATTACGGTCCCAAGTATTACTGTACGTTATCTTTGACATTTCTTAAAATTGTCAGTTTGAGAAATAAACTTTGTTCTCCCTGCAACAGCTGACCCTGCTTTAGTACAAAACTCATGCTACATTACTGTGTTTCATTGTGTTAATGTTGTAAATTGTAGTGCTTGCTTCAGAGGTATTATCAGCTCATCGTTTGACTCAGAAATATGCTGTGAAATTAAATCATGCTTAAAGAGTAAGTAGCGGCATTCTGAAAAAATATAGCATTGCATGTGATCACGTGTTACTACAACTGTTTAAATAACATACCTGTAGTTTTTCAAATGGGCATTATGTGATTAAGGATATTGGGGGGGGGGGGGGGGGGGGGGTACTTTTGCTTAATCCCAGCTCAGCATTAAAAATTTAATAATTATTGATAAATCAAAGCTTTTTATGTTTATATATTTTAATTGTTTCCTAATCGCTTCCATGATTTAAAAAGTAGGATCCATTACTTTATGAATGCATAACACCTAGGTTGCTTGAATAAAAGACCTTCCAATTTAGTTTGAAGAATTTTCAATTTGTTTTAACAGTATGAATGAGTTTATCAATGTGGACTGAAGCTGCGTACAAGTCCTCCCACAGAGATGGTCCTCTCGCAGAAACGCCGCCACAGAGCACGCCTCCAGCCTGCAGTTATACCAATCTCGCGTCGCTGGTGTTGTATACGATAGTTCACACCGTACAAATATTCTCACCCCAACTTCCGGTTGCGTTGCAGGATTTCTTTGACTCAAGGGAAAGTTAATCAGTCACCAAAACAGCGTTTAGCAATGTACTCGGACTACATTTATTTGCTAGTGTGGCTGGTTTTATTCCGTGTAATTAACAGCACAGACAATGTTTTCATGTTGCAAAATGATGTTTTATTGACAATTATAAAATAAAGTAATAACAAGCTTAACATTGTCTAAATGGATTAATACAAAAAATATAACAATTGTTTTGATAGCATTTTGTATAGCTTGCAGTGGTGATTAAAGTAGTGTGTTCAGTGGTGTGTGTGTAAGCGACAACATGAAGCAAAGTGCTGTAACCATCTAGTAAAAATACAATTACACCTTTGCTAAGATTAATGCTGAATTACTGTGGGTAGCAAACAAGTGATACTGATCGGCTGCTCACTATACTGCCTCCAAACAGACCTCATTGAACACTGAGCAACGCCACGGGTTTGACTGGGAGAGTAAGCACAAGTAAAAACACTAAACACAAAGCAAACAAAAAAAATTATTTTAGTTTATGCTGCAATCAGAGCTTTCCGCTATTGTGATAACAAAACCGCGACCGGACCTGAAGTTGGGGTGGGAAAATGTGTACGGTGGGCAGTATTGTACACGACAGCTGCTGTAACCCACTTTCACCCGCAAGAGCTTCCAGCACAACGCAGCCGTGACTGGAAAACCACCAGCCTGGCATTCCCTGTGGCAAGCGGACTAACTGGGGGGATGAGAATAAAAACAAACGCGCTGGGAGAGCCACGCCGCTTCACAAATACAACACACACCAACCCGGCCCTCTCAAAATAACACCAAATAACAGCTTTCTGTAGTTTGAAAACACGTTGTAAACTCAATAAAGCCTCGCTTACCTCCTCTCTGCTCTCCCTCAGTGTCTGAGCGGCTCTGCCTCCCACAGAACAGCCAGGGATATACCAACCGCAAAACACAAACCGCGCAGCGCGGTCTGGCAATTCATCTAATACGGACCGCAAAGGGAATTGTGATAACGGATACATTTTAATAAAAAACCAATAGCATTTTAACATTGTAAACAAACTGTTAGTGGCTCATTTATATTTTCCAGCGCTTTCTATTTGAATTCCGGAGTTGGTATAGCCCAAAATTATAATCCGGGACGCTGTGACTAAAGGCGGTAGCGTCGATGCACCGGGTTTTTCTGTGATATGTAAACTGTGTTTTATGCACCGATATTGTCATTTCTCGCCCTCTTCTTCGGTGGTATGAGACACTCAGATACGAACGGTGTACCCTGATACTATTTTTTAGAAGTGCATTAAGTACATTTAAATTGTTGTCACAAACAGCCCCGCAATGGCGTGGGCATGCTCGCAGTGTCACTGCTTTCTCTTCGCTGGTCTCGGAGGGGTCAGGGCGGGTGATCTTGTTTTTGGTAAATACAGCACAGGGGAGCAGGAAGGTTATTCTTTACGAGTAAACATCCAGGCAGTAGCCTCTGTTATTTCACAGAGTTTCTGTTCCCTGTTTATTTTGTATGTGTCTGTTTATTTATCAAAGTAAGACAAATATGCATTCTCGTTGAGATGTGTATATTAAAAGACAACTGATGAAATTTTATATATATATATATATATATATATATATATATATATATATACACACACACACACACACACACACACACACACACACACACACACACACGAAAACAAAACCTAGCTCTTTTTCGAGCACTAACACAGGCTGGACCCTTCTCTAATAACCAGACAAGTAAGCTTGGTTACTGGTTGCAAAACAAACACAGTTTCCTTTCTTCTATAATTACAGCTGTACACACACCAGCAACAGCCCAGAACAGACAGCCTGCTCTCTTTAAATACCATGCACCTGGCTCTAATTTACAATGATAGCCAGGTGCAGGGGATAATTACTAATAAAACAATTAACATGTGTAATTAAACAATAAAACAATTTAGAGTCTGTGAGGGAGCTCCTACACCAGATGTAGGTGGGTTTCACTGAGCTCTTTCTATCAAAGCTGCCGATGTGACCCCCCCCCCCCGGTCCCGCCTACCGAGGGTACATAACCGTCATGCAGGGGAGCCTCACTGTCTTTTCGTGACGAAACCGTGATGTCGACTGATGCGACCTCATGGTTGGTGGCCATCTTCTCTTTCAGGGAACCAGGATTACGGTTGGTAAATTTAACGTTCCCTTTCAATTCGAAGATGGCCACCAAAACATTGTTATGGGAAAACGTCAGATCAGCCAGGGTGTCCTTGGCTCACCGCGCACCAGCGACCCCTGTAGTCTGGCCGGGCACCTGCGGGCTTGCCTGTTAGCTGCCCGGGAGCTGCGTTGTCCTCCTACGCTGTAGCTCCTGGGCGGCTGCATGGTGAATCCGCAGGGTGTAAAGAAGCGGGCGGCTGGCGGCACACGCTTCAGAGGACAGCGAGTGTTCGTCTTCGCCGCTCCCGAGTCAGTGCGGGGGGTGGTAGCGGTGAGCTGTGTCTAAATAATAATTGGGCATTTCAAATTGGGAGAAAATAACAAAAATAACTGGCAATGACTACATTTGAATACATAAATAAATAAAATAAATAAACTGAGCGAACTGAAACCCCAAAAAACATTTTACATGTCTCAAGTAAAAAAAAAAAAAAAAAAAACTTGCATGGAAACCCCGTGATTGTCAACACTGGCTGTGTTTGCAGAAAGGACGGACAAGCCATTTCAGATTTAATCATGGGGTTTAAATATACAAGTTCTTTATTGAAGGAAACGGTAAGGTAATGACAGGGGCAGCCTGACTGATTTTGTGTTGTAAGTATCAGAATCTCAAGGTCTAATCCTCTCTCTCCCTCTTCCTTAAATCCCCACTACCCCTTTCCCACTCTCTCCCCTCTCCTATTGACAGTAGGACCAAAGAATCATTTGAACCTGAAATTATGAAGCAAAAAAATGGCTCTTGCGTGTAAAATAAGTGATTTCTTTAAACTCTTGGAGGACCAAATAATCATGTTTAAAATAAAAATGTTTTTCTGTAACATAATTTTATTTCAAAGCTGCACATATAGTGAAGTGCAGGACGTGTACAGTTTATAGAATCAATACATCTATAACCATTTAACCCAGATATGCCTATTATCCTATATATAGGTCACGTGGAATTACAATTGAACCAGATAGGAAGACAGTGTTCTGTACTTTTGCCTTGTGTCCTATATATGGTCCACATTATGTTTAATCTCTGATACTAAATACAAATAATTACAATTCTAAACAAGGTTTCTTCCATTATTTAGTGTCACGATGAGACATTATGAAAGAAAGTAAATAAGGCCTGTCTGGCTTAAGTTGCACTAGCACTGCACTGCATCAAATGCTTTATATAAGAGGACTTAATCTACAGGTAGTGGACAACAAAAAGAAAACACATGGGTAAATGAGGGACACCAAGAATATTGAAAGCAAGGGTTTCCACACAGATGTGCCTCATGTGTTAATTTAGGAAATAACGTCCCAGCATGCTTAGGGTCATGTATAAAAATGCTGGACAGGCATGGTTGCAAGAGGAGACCTCAGTGACTTTGAAAGAGGGGTGATTGTTGGGGCGCATTTGACAGATGCTGCAGTGACCAAGACAGCTCAACTTGCTGATGTTTCATGAGCAACGGTGTCTAAGGTGATGTCGGCATTGAACTCTGAGGGAAAGACATCATTAGCAAAGGGCAACAGTGGGCGGAAGCGCATACTCCAGGATTGTGATATCCGTGCATTAATTCGAAGTGCAAGGCAAAACAGACGAGCAACTGCAAATCAACTGACTGCAAATTTCAACCTGAGGCGCGAGCAGCCAGTTTAATCAAAAATGGTCCGCCAAGAACTCCACAGAGTGGGATACCATAGTTGGGCTGCAGTGCACAAACCGCTCATCACACCTGGCAATGCACGTTTGGTCAAGTCCAGTGGTGCAAAGAGCACAGGCAATGGACTACCGAGCAGTGGAGAAATGCGATATGGTCAGATGAATCATCCTTCACCATGTTCTCAACAAATGGACGAGTGCACGTGTGGCGCCCACCTAAAGAACTCTACAGCCCTGAGTGCTTGGTTCCAGGATGACAATGCTCCATCCACAGAGCATGTGTACTGTTACGGCAAATCAATAAAACAGTGTAGTGTATTTTCTCTCGTAATGTCTTAAGTGTTTAACTGACATTTAACTGAAGACATGATGAAGAGTTACAGTGGCTCTCAAAAGTATTCACCCCCTTGGACTTTTCCACATTTTATTGTGTTACAACATGGAATCAAAAAAGTCCATAATGTCAAAGTGAAAAATAAAATCTACAAATTGTTCTAAATTAATTACAAATATAAAACAGAAAATAATTGATTGCATAAGTATTCACCCCCTTTGCAATGACACACCTAAATAAGCTCTGGTGCAACCAGTTGTCTTTAGAAGTCACATAATTAGTTGAATGGAGTCCACCTGTGCAATTAAGGTGTTTCACATGATTTCAGGCTAAATACACCTGTCTCTGGGAGGTCCCACAGTTGGTTAGTACATTTCCTAACAAAAACTACATCATGAAGACGAAGAAACATTCAAAGCAAATCCAGGCTAAGGTTCTTCAAAAGCACCAATCAGGGGTAGGATATATGAACATTTCCAAGGCATTGACTATCCCCCAGAGCACAGTAAAGTCCATTATTAAGAAATTGAGAGAATATGACACAACTGTGAATCTATCTAGAACAGGCCGTCCTCAAAAAAGGAGTATCTGGGCGAGAAGGTCACTAGTCAGGAGGGCCACCAAGTGGCCTATGGCAACTCTAAAGGAGTTACAGTCTTCCACGGCTGAGCTGGGAGACACTGTGCATATGGCAACAATAGCCCGGGCGCCTCACAAAACTGGCCATTATGGGAGCGTGGCAAAAAGAAAGCCATTGTTGAAAAAAAAACTCACATCAAATCTCAGCTAGAGTTTGCCAGAAGGCATGTGAGACTCTGAGATCAAGTGGAAGAAGATTCTATGATCTGATGAGACCAAAATAGAGCTTTTTGGCCTCCACGCTAAGTCCTATGTTTGACACTGCACATTATCCTGAGAACGCCATCCCTACCGTGAAGCATGGTGGTGGCAGCATTATGCTATGGAGATGCTTCTCTGTGTCAGGGCCTGGAAAGCTGGTGAAGATAGAGGGCAAAATGGATGCAGAAAAGTACAGAGAAATCCTGGAGGAAAACCTGCTGAAGTCTGCAAGAGACTTGGGACTTGGGAGAAGATTCATTTTCCAGCAGGACAACGACCACAAACATACAGCCAAAGCCACACTTTAGTGGCTTAAAAACGAAAAAGTAAATGCCCTGGAGTGGCCCAGTCAAAACCTTGACCTCAATCCAATTGAGAATATGTGGAAAGAAGTGAAAATTGCTATTCACCAAAGGTCCCCATCCAACTTGACAGAGCTTGAGCAAGTTTGCAAAGAAGAAAGGACAAAAATTGCAGTGTCCAGATGTGCAAAGCTGGTAGAGACTTATCCAAATAGACCCAAGGCAGTAATTGCTGCAAAAAGGTGCCTTTACCAAATATTGATTCAAGGGGCAATCAATTATTTTCTGTTTTGTATTTGTAATTAATTTAGAACAATCTGTAGATTTTATTTTTCACTTTGACATTATGGACTTTTTTTTGTGTTGATCAGTGGCAAAAACTCCTAATTAAATCCATTTTGATTCCATGTTGTAACACAATAATATGTGGAAAAGTCCAAGGGGGTGAATACTTTTGAGAGCCACTGTAATCACGACTAGGGAAATACTATTTAAAAAGCATTGTAAAGTAAACTTCAAAGAAAGAAACATGTTTGTAGTTAGAATCTATGTATGGGATTTAAAGTTTTATATTAAGAAGTACATTGTGGTAAACAGGAAGCTGTTTTTTCCAATGGAAGCATTGACCCAGCGGGAGTTCAAGATTTTTTTAAACTTCTCCCTTACTGTGGTGGGCGCCGTGCAGCATACTAAGGTGCACCACAGGTTACTGGTCAGTTGCCACGGACAACTTTAGAACTCAAAAACCACCCTGGCTGAAGACCACATGGTGTCATTTCAAACCAGTAAAATACATAAGACATTTGAGATTATTATATGAGATATTTTATATATATATATATATATATATATATATATATATATATATATATATATATATATATATATATATATAAACTAATTGTGCGAACAGCCAATCAGCTTCCAGTGAATATGAGCTCATGGTTCACTATCTTCCACCCCTCCTTCCCCTAAAAATGAGGTGAACGGGAGTTCACAGGGTCCTTGCTACCAAATACAAGTATCTGTGTATATGAGAGGTGTTTTTAATATGGAACACCAGATCTATTTAATTCCATTAACCTCTTAGCCACATATTATGTTACCTTTTCAGTGTGTTGTCAATGGGCCAGTTTAACTTCATATACAAATGTGTTAACAAAGTGTAGAACAAAGACTGTAGAGGTTTATCACAAGCCTTTGAATAAGCATACAGTGGTCAGTTCAGTAATTTACATTTAAATTTAAGCTATAATAAAACATGTTAAATATAATAGCCTAATATTAACTTGTACCATGTTTGGACTAAGCTTGACCTCTCTGTTTAAGTTTCAGAAAGTTGCCTGCACAAGCATGTTTCCACACACCTTGTTCACTTGCCAAGCCCGGTGTTTTTATTAATATGATACTCCACTGTAATCACTTTCCAAATTCACCACATCAAGTCATTTTTTTTTTTTTTTTTGGATGATTCAAGAGACGCCTGGACAAGTATCTTTTCAGACAATACAAAAAAAACGTACATCTTTCGTTCTCATTACTGTTGTCTGAGACAAATATTTAATTCTTTCACTTTTAAACTCTATTGTCAAGGCCACACTATACTATGTGCTTTCAACAGTTTAACTTTAAATACTTTCGTTTTTTCTTACTATAATCAAATCTAGTTTGACTGCTAGCATATTAACTGTACTCCATAGATTCTGCCATTCTGCTCTTGCTGGATCAGAATGCTTTGAGGCTCTGAGTCTAATTAAAAAAAGATGCTTTTGCTGATAAGAGAGGTTTGGAATTTTCAGCAGGTCAGTCTGACCTTCAATGCAATGAACTCCCTCTCACAGGCCTTACACAGATCTGCTAATAATATTTTCTACTGGTTGTATATTCTTTAAAACACATTATAGTCATTACAATATTTAGTGCAGTTTCACAAATGTTCAATTTGTATCCCAAAGAGCAGCCTGTTTCCAGTAGCTGTGACAGTCTTGGGTCAGTTTCTGCTCTCATTGAGTCAGTTTCTGCTCACAGGTGTGGGTGACAGTCTTTAAAAGCCTCATACCTGCAAAAACTTGAATCTTGTTAGCTGGGCTCCCATCTCTGCATTCTCATTCCCATCGTCATAGAGCAAACACATTTTAACTGAATCTGGGTCCATCAAAGAACCACACACCCTTGCAACCGAGGCCTTCCATGCAAAAGGATCTAATGACTTCTAGCACAAAAGGGACATGGCAGAACCTTGTGTGACAATATATACGTTTTTATTTTTTTATTAACAATACAAAATATTTATTTTGGAAAGAATAAAAAAAAAATCACACATAGTAAAAATAATACGTTATTTGTAAACAGCAACACAAGCAATGAACAATAAAATACACATTATTTGTAAAATGCATATAAAACTAAAGTTTTTATAACCAGGAAAACATACTTTGGCAGGGAAAGTCTCTGCCCATGCAAATGTGTGTTTCTGTGATTAGCAGCCATGCTGGCTCTATCCCCCCTAGATAGACACGACACCAAAGTAACACAACATCTTACCACACTGGCTGTGCAAAGGGCGGCCATCTTGGCTCCAGGCTGTTCCCCTACTCCTCTTGCTAGCCATAGAAGCACATAATCTCTATGTGCAGGGACTCTGAAACAAACATCTCTATGTGCAGGGACTCTGAAGCACACATGTCTATGTGCAGGGACTCTGAAACACACATCTCTATGTGCAGGGACTCTGAAACACACATCTCTATGTGCAGGGACTCTGAAACACACATCTCTATGTGCAGGGACTCTGAAACACACATCTCTATGTGCAGGGACTCTGAAGCACACATCTCTATGTGCAGGGACTCTGAAACACACATCTCTATGTGCAGGGACTCTGAAGCACATGTGCAGGGATCTCTATGTGCAGGGACTCTGAAACACACATCTCTATGTGCAGGGACTCTGAAGCACACATCTCTATGTGCAGGGACTCTGAAACACACATCTCTATGTGCAGGGACTCTGAAGCACACATCTCTATGTGCAGGGACTCTGAAACACATATCTCTATGTGCAGGGGCCCTGAAGCACACATCTCTATGTGCAGGGACTCTGAAGCACACATCTCTATGTGCAGGTATTACTGTATCACGCCAATGTCTACTTGTGAACTGCTTGCCTGTGTGTCGTTGTTGCGAGCACACAGAGGAATGCAAACACTCTGAAAGCGTGTAAAGATGAACGGTTGGGTGGACTTCTGAATACTCAGAGAATCCACCATCATCATCCTCATCATCAACATCACTTTCACAAAATAAAGTTATTGTTTTCAAAATGCCTCAGTCACGCCTCAAACTGTTTACTTCTGGTGTCTGATTCAACCTTATATATTGACGTATTTCGTTTGCAATAATACTACGGAAGCAAACACCTTTTGTTTGTAGTTTTATTACTGTGTTTCATTTTCTCTTTTGCCTTTTTTATGGAATATTGTTTTTCCATACTTGCATGAGCACTGGACTTGTGACTGTCTACATGTGTTGGAAACCCTGTGGTCCTGATTACCGTTGCCGGTGTCCTAGGAAATAAGTTGACTGGGAAATAATTTACTGAAGCTCTAGAATTTAAAGGCGAGGTTCCATTGTTTCTAATGTCTACGAGTTTAGGCTGGGAAATAAGTAGATTGAGCCCAGGAAATAAGTTGATTGGCTATAGTAACAAACAATAAATAATTTAAAATGAATTGTGTAAGTATAATTTATATAAATGAGTAGATCGGATATATTCGACAGTATGACGCTAGCTAAGGGAATGTGAATATCGCCGTAATATATATTGGCAACAAATACATAATTTTAAAATTGAATTTGTAAGTAACCTGTGATATGAATGTGTATTTCTGTTTGTGTAACTATAAAAATATATTACATATTTAATGTTATTTTACATTTCTGAGGGTGTTCTGTTTTGGGAAGCACTGCTGTATGCGAGCGATTTTCCAAAAGTAAAGCATGAGTTTCAGTCATGGAAAAAATTGAGCTCCATGCTGCGATTACTAACTAGGCCACGGTGCCCATACAGTGCCTATAGAGAGTCTACATCCCATTTCAAAATGTTCACTTTTTTTGCCTTATAGCCTGGAATTAAAATGCATTAAAATGTTTTTTTCATTTATCTACACATCCTACCCCACAACTTCCAAGTGAAAAAAATATTCTAGAAAATTGTAGAAAATTAATTAAAAATAAAAACTGAACTAGCTTGGTTTGATAAGTGTCCAACCCCCTTGTAATAGCAATCCTAACATATTGCCAGATCTAGGTGTGCAAAGTTGGTAGAGACCTATCCCAACAGACTCACAGCTGTAACTGCTGCCAAAGGTGCTTCCACCAAGTATTAACTCGGGGGGGGGGGGGGGGGGGGCGAAGACTTATCCAATTATGATCTTTCAGTTTTGTATTTTTAATATATAATTTTTTTTCCCCTTAGCAGTGTGGATTATGGTGTGTAATAAGCGGAAAAATATCCTCATTTAAATGCATGAAACTCTGAGGCACTGACACAACAAAATGGGAAAAAGTTCAAGAGGGTGTAGACTTTCTATAGGCACTATAAAAATAAAAAGCCATGCAGTGAACCTCCCCTTTAATCAAACTGTTGCCCCGCTTTATTTTTGCCTAGTTTTGCATTACTGTGCATGCGCCATCAACCTATACGACACCAGTATTCAGGCAACAGACAACAGCGCCCTCTGTGGGTAAAAATAAATCGGTGCACCCCTGAGGTGTTTCAAAGAAAATTCTGTCTCCTGTGTCAGTGAATGCCCACTACCCTCTCACACACCCAAACAATGACGCATGAAATTTAAAATACGTTATTATTGTGACATCGTATGAAAGAGAGGGGGGTGTGGTCTGTTTGAGTGATGTCAAAGTGGGTCTGTCCCATGAGCGCAGTCCCTGAGGGTCACATGGTTTCCTTGGAATGTCTGGTACATTCTGTCCTCCCTCACTCACAAATACTGGAAAACACAGAGAGAGAGAGATTATTTTTTAATTAATGCTGCTAACTGTTCCCACTGAAAAGAAATAGGTCGGCCAAGTTTGCCAATAGTTGCATCTTGTTTAACTTTTTTTTTATGGGAAATTGATCCTGAAGTCAGTTTCACATGTATGATGTGAAGTAGTTTTTTTTTTTTTTTTTTGGTCCATACATTTAGATTCGCCAATTATTTTTATCCCTGATTACCTCACCAATTTGGAATGCCCAATTACTTTTTCCCTACACAGCTGAGAGATCCGAAGATTTAGTGGGAGCCCTACATTCCCACGATTAAGCCAGCTTCCTCTTACACCCAAGAACTCGAGAGTGGATGTCAGCGAGTTACTGGTGAAGAAAACATGCTTTTCAACTGCCTTTTCACAACGGGCTCAGACATCAAAAGTTCTGTTTTTATTGCATTTAGCAGCCTGGCATTGTCTTTTATTCTGTGTGCCAGTGGGCGCAGCGCTAGCTGACGGTTGAGGGGCATTTGCCAGCTGGTTTTCGTGTCTCTTATCAAAATGTTTCTGCCGTCGCTCCAGGGCTAGCTGCAAAATGAAGTCCCTCTGAGTGATTGTGTTGCCGGTGCACTCCTTGTACAAAACCAAAGCGCTGAAGGCCGCCAGGTCCAAAGCATTATAAAAAACAGTCACAGGCCACCAGCGAGTACCACCTTTGACAGAATACAGCTGTGCCTGAGGAGTGTAGAGTGCAGGGGGCTCGCACGGCTTGAGCTGTTGGTGGTAACTCTATGCAGAGGACAGGCAGACAAGAAAAAAGTAGCGTAGCTATATCACACTGTATTGTGATTCAATGTGTATATTTTGTGACAGCTAATAAAATTAATAATAATAATAATCATAATAATAATCATAATAATAAGTGATGTGTAGAATGACTTTCATTAGTGTTTCAGTACTCGACAGGAGTGTATAATAGGTTCTTTCCCAATGACTTTGATTTTATTACAAAGCCCAGTCTAAATTGTCGGCTGTATTGTATTGATTTCAATACGCCGCATGAACTGCAGGTCTGGAGGTTGAAGAAGCGAGTGCTTATAGCTTATTCGTATTTAATTCAGATATTTAGTAACACTTCAGAACAGACATGCACGAGATATTCACACACGCAGAGATACTTAAATTTGAATTGAAAAAGCCATTCAAAAAGCGGTTATGGTGGTGCTAGTGTTAAAACAGTTGCACAACACATGGGTGCATGTAACACAATAAAATAAAAAGGCCCTTGTATACCCTTTAACTGAGAACTCAAGTTGGAATGAAAACCAGAAGACCCTGCAGGGGCCCTTGAGGACTGGAGTTTGAGACCCCTGGTTTAAACCTTTTTGTTTGTGTATTGTTAAATAAAATTAAAAAAAAAAAGTTTAACCTGCAGTTCGTGCTTCTGAATTAGTGGAGGAAATGCTACATGAGAAGGAAAGAATAGAATAGAAGAGGGTAACAGAGGAGAGAAGAGATGAGACAAAAGACAGAAGGTCAATGGAGAGGAATAGAGGAGAGATGAGACAGAAGAGAGAAGGGCAGTGGAGAGGAATAGAGGAGAGATTAGACAGAAGATAGAAGGGCAATGGAGAGGAATAATGGAGAGATGTGACAGAAGAGAGAAGGGCAATGGAGAGGAATAGAGGAGAGATTAGACAGAAGAGAGAAGGGCAAAGGAGAGGAATAGAGGAGAGATGAGACAGAAGACAGAAGGGCAATGGAGAGGAATAGAGGGAGTTGTCATCTCTCCCTGTCAATAATGTAACATTCACTCAAGCACCCAGAGCAGGGATGGCAAACCTTGGTCCTGGAGAGCAACAGGATCTTCTGGTTTTTGTTCCACCTGAGTTCTCAAATACTTAATTGAACCAGTTATTCTCTTAATTGGTCATAACAGACACCAAGACTCTCCAGGACCAGGGGTGGCCACCCCAGACCTGCAGTGTTTACTTACCCCAGTTTCTTTAATCTGCAGTTTGGATCCATCAGTGCAGCAGTGAGTAAGTTCACTCCAGATTCACCCAGGTTATTCACCCCCAGCTCCAGCTCTCTTAGGGTTAACTGGTTTGTACGGAGTGCTGAGGCCAGGTCCTCACAGCAATCACCCGTGAGATAACACCAACTCAGCCTGCAGAGATAACAAGACAGGAAAAGAGATTTAAAGAAGAGTGGTGTGGTTAACTCTCTCTGTAAATCATGTAAAATTCACTCAAACATCCAGAGTGTTCACTTACCCCAGTTTCTCTAGTTTACAGTTTGGATCCTTCAGTGCAGTAAACAACAGTCTTGCACCAGAATCAGCCACTTTATTCTCTCCTAGCTCCAGCTCTCTCAGGGTTGACTGGTTTCTACGAAGAGCAGAGGCCAGGTCCATACAGCAATCATTCGTGAGTTGACACTCCCTCAGCCTGCACAGATAAGGAGGCAGGATCTCACTAGCAACTTAGAACAACAACAGGCTGGTTTGCTGCTGCCAAGATGGAAATCAGGAAATGTGTTACTTTTAAATCTATCTGATTGTGTTATTCTATCTATTTGTCTCTCTTAATCTGTCCCTGCCTATGGAAATTTGTGTATCAGTGGCTGGCAGCCATATTGGCTCAAGTTTTTAGTTTTAAAATGTCATTTTCTTCAGTCATGTAACATATGGGGTTGCACGTTCATGTACCTTTCCGTCCGTATGTACTAAATATTCTCACAAAGCATGAAACGCAGGAGTGCAGAAATAAAGGAGATATATTACACTATATCTAAAAGCCCCGGGAGCAGTCACATTGACAACCACACAGAAAACAACTGTATTGTGATTATACAGAACGGTATTCTACTTTATTATTTTTATTTACCAGTCCGCAGTGTGTTTAGATGTAATCAGATTAGTCTCTGCTCTCTGCCTGACTGAATGACCGACAGTTTATTGTTTTCAATCAGCCTTTTGAAGGTTGCCGCCTGCTTCCAGCTGCGCTGCTTTGGTCAGTCAATTAGCATCAGGATTAGTGACAATAAATACCAGAGACCGTGGAGTTTTACTACGCAACAACATATGGAGTTGATGTTTTGGATCAGATGGCACAGAAGTATTCTGTGAAAGCTGGCTCCCGACGGTGGTCTGTTCAGGTGTGTTACAATGTATTGGACCTAGCAGCCATCAACTCCTGGGTACTTTACAAAGAATGCATGGAGAAGAATTTGCCAAGGAGAGAATATATTTTACAGTTATCATAGGAACTTCGCAAGAAGCATTTGGAACAGAGGGAGACTGTCAAGTGTGTACCCACAGCTGAAGCTTGCAACCCTGTTGAGAGCTGCAAGAGACCCAATGTACAGCTGTGCCCAGTGCAGAAAGGCGGTGTGGAGAAGTGTTGTGAACAGTCTGACTCAAGGTAAGGAATACCCTTTTGTCGAAAAAAAGAAATATAATTTCTTTTTTTTATAACTTTTTTATACAACTTCTTGTGCTGTGTGCTTCTGTAAAATGTTTTTTTTCTAAGTTTATTTATCTATGTTGTTCAGTTGCTTTTCCTCATCTGATAATAAACTGATTGTTGTTGAAAAGTAAAAAATGTATTGCTATCGTTTCAGTTTTATAAATAAGCACCATCTGTTGCAAACCAATGTCTGTTCTGATGTTTACTTATTTACATTTTCTTGTTTTGATTTGTAAATGTAAATATTCATATATATATATATATATATATATATATATATATATATATATATATATATATATATATATATATATATAATATATATATGTGTGTGTGTGTGTGTGTGTGTGTGTCAGTGTGTTCAGATGTTTGTGGCGTACCTAATAAAAAAAATTAAAAAACGAATTACATCCGTCTGTTTCTCCTTTCATCACACTATTTACAGTGTTTTGAATACAGCCGTCAGAAAGACTGCTGCGGGACTTCTAGGTTTGGGTATATCTCTGGTCCTTCTAGTGTTAATTGATTTGGTGCCATGTCTACCTAGGGGGGTGACCTGTTCTGTTCCTGACCTGGGCTGGTTCACCCCTCTTTAGGTGACTTGGTATTCAGGAGCGCCATGTTGATGCCGGGCTTAGTGCGGATTCCTGATTGGCACAGGAGCTCTGTGCTGCAGTGGACTGTGCCAAGTCACTTAAAGAGGGGTGAACCGGCCCAGGTCAGGAATGGACAGGTGAACCCCTCAGTGGTCTCCCTTACTCCTCCTGAGCCAATATGCTAATGAATAGCCTGGAAATGTTTGTGATGATTTGGTGTACAAATGGTTCCTTGTAATGGCCGATGTTTTTGAGATTTGTTCAAGGGTGTTGTTTTTATTAAATCATTTGAAATAGAGGGCGGAAGATGAAATCATAAAAAAATGTATAAATAAATTTAAAAAATACAATAAGAAAATTTAAAAAACAAAACAAATAATTAAAAAAAACATGGACTTCAGCTATTTTTGAGGGATTTTTCAGTAATCAGATAATTAAATGCAAATAAAGGAAAACAAAAATCACATCTCTCTGTTTGTCTGAAAGCTTCCCTTATAGAATTTGACCAAACTGTAATACAGCAATAGGCTAAAGCATGGTAAGCATAGGTGAGCATTGTAAACAATAGCAAGGTATGGTAAAGCATATTAATAACAATGACAAACCAGGGGAAACTATGGTACATGCATAATATAAAGATGGGAAAAGCATGTTCAAACTGCAAAAAATACTGTTGCACATTTATAAGGGTAAGCACAGCTAACATGGTTTAGTGAATAATTTAGATGTTTTTGTGTTGAGATGCTAAAGAGAAATACTACTTTACAGTAGCATCATGTTTAAGAACTTTATGTGGTGTTTTAAAGTTTGTTATCAAGGCATTCACCATTACATTCGCTGTCTCTCCCTCCTTTTCACTTTTCTGTCCTTCCCTCCCTCTCTATCTTTCCATCCATCCCTGTCTCTCTCCATTCATGTCTGTAATACCTCGTTTCCACTCACTGCAACTATCAGGTACATGTGAGCTGAACTGGTTTAGCTAAAGAGGGCTGCCTCCATTTCCACTGCATTTTCTCAGGTACAGCTAACCTGGGAAGTATTTGCGCAACGCCAGAGGTCAAATGGCATTCTGTGACGCATAGGATGCTGGGATTCTGTGGCTTTTCGGGAACTACAGATCTTAACATTTCTCACTGAACCCAATAACTGCTCCTGTGTGGAACTTTCTGACCATACATTCAAAGGTGCTTTCATTTCTTCTCCATCCCAAGGTAATACATTTATTTTTGGCTTGCCGCTCTCGGTTCGCTGCAGCAGATACAAACACACACTGAAGTTGCATAGCCCCGCTGTGTAACGACACTTCCGCCTGGACCAGGTGGGACTCGTCGGGTACTACATACAAAACTGTACCATCCCAGATCTGTTTGGGCCATCCTTAGGTGCACCACACCCAGACCAGTGGCAAGTGGAAACGAATAACTCTCCCTTCCTGCTCCTTTCTCGCTATCCCTCCCTCCATTCCAGTTTTCCTTCCCTCCCTCCTTGTCTATCTTTCTTTCTCTCACTCCCGCTGTCTCTCTCTCCATTCGTCTATCTCTAACTATCCCTCCTATCTTCAACCCTTTATCCCTCCCTCTATGTTGCAATTTTTTAATTTTTTTTACAAATTAACCTGATAGCCTTACTAAAGCTACTCAGATTGAGCCATTATCAAGAGTGGCTGCTAACGGCTTTCACCGGAAGGGAAGGACACATTGACTGGAGCTCTCCCAGCAGAGAAAAATGTGAATGACTTTTCTCTGAAGACAACAAAGCGAGGCTGACAACACATAGCTGATCGCCGGGGAGGGGCTAACATGTTGGGGAGTGTTTGTGTGTGAGAGAAGGCTTTGGATACACAGTGCAGACCTTCTGTTTTTAGAATTTTTTTTATTTATTATAGTGTACATGTTTTTGAAGGAACTACATTTTATACAACAATTTTAACTTTTTTTTTGGCTGCCGCAGATGTGACTGAGTGGTTTTTTTGAAAACTGATCCTGCAGCCAGTGTACCATGTGATGTCTTTTTACTTTTTTAAATTTAAGTCTCAAGCCTCTCTCTCAATGTCTGTCTTTTCCTTCTCTCTCTCTTCTTTCCAGTCTCTCTCTACCTCCCTTCCAGTCTATCTCTCTCTTCCTCCCTCCCACTGTCTCTCTCATTCCCTATCCCTTGCTTTCAGTCACTTTCTCCCTTTGTCCCTGTTTCACACAGTCACAGAGGGACAGAGAAAGAGAAAAAAAGAAGGGAAGGAGAGAGAGAGAGACAGGGAAGGGTTCTGTCAGGTCTGCTGTCTTACCTATCCTGACTCAAATTGACATGCAAAAGGGAGATGCACCTTTTACATATTACAGTTTAACTGAAATCACAAGTCTCTCACTCTCTCTCACTTCCTCCCTGTTTCAATGAGGAGGAAGGTAGAAAAATAGAAAGAGTGACAAGGGGGACGGAGGGAAGAAGAGAGAGAGAAAGACAAGATGGGACAGGTCCCTGAATGGGAAAGGTGTGGGGGAATGGTATTAGAGAAGGAAATGAGTAGAAGAAAGGAGCCGAACAGAAGAGATGATGGGGCAGAAGCAAGAAGGGGAGGGGAGAAGGGGTGAAGTTGTCATTCCTCCCTGTCAATTTCATATCATTTTCACACAAACACCCATAAATGTTCACTTACTCCAGTTTCTCTAATTTACAGTTTGGATCCTTCAGTGCTGCAGCCAATTTCACTCCTGAGTCCCCCAGGTTATTGTGACTCAGCCCCAGCTCTCTCAGGGTTGACTGGTTTGTACAGAGAGCAGAGGCCAGGTCCTCAAGACAGTCACCTGTGAGTTCACACTTCCTCAGCCTGCAGAGAAAATAAGACAGGATCTCACCAGAAACTCGATTCAGTTGAACTGGCTGGTCTGCTGCTGAAAAAAATTAAAATCAGGAACTATGGTAGTTTTTAATCTATTTAATTGTCTTACTCTGTCTGTCTCCTTTAAAGATGTCTCTCCTTATGTCTCTCTTCATACCCCCTTTCTTTCTACATCCCTTCATGTCTCCTTGTTCCCTCTTCTGTCACTCTCTCTATGTACCTTCTCTCTCTATTGCTAGCCCAACCCCTCCCTCTCTCTATTTACCATTACCTCCTATCTCCCTTTCTCCCTAACTTACCCTTCTCCCTTTCTCTACCTCCCTCTTCCCACTGTCTCTCAACATTAACCCTCCTCACCCTGTCTTTATGACCTCTTTTCTCTCTCTCCCTCTCTGCATCCCTCTCCATCTCTCTCCCTGTCTGTCTTAAAGTTTTCCTTCTAAAAGTTTGCCACAAAAAGCACAGCAAAGTGCAATGGATTGGGAAAACATGATAAAATACTGTCAAGATGATACATTTTTTTTCCAAATAAGTCCAGTGACACAAAATGTTGTGCTACAGCTGGCAGGTGTTCCCCATCTTTTGAGTATTATTTAATAGAACGCTGGATGCCATAGCGTCTCAGTTTGCCCTGCGATTCCTCACTGTCTGGAGTCTGTGTTTCTAGTCTGACGTCACCACTGCAAGCCACCCCTTCACAGGAAGTTATCCCTCCCTATCAGTAATTCAATACTCACACCAACTCCCAGCTTGTTTACGTACCCCAGTGTCTTTAATTTACAGTTTGGATCCCTCAGTGCAGCAGACAGCAGTTTCACACCTAAATTCCCCATGACATTTTCTCCCAGCTCCAACTCTGTCAGGTTTGACTGCTTTGCCCGGAGAACAGAGGCCAGGTCCTCACAGCAGCCACCCGTGAGATTACAATCCCACAGTCTGCAGAGATAGAAAGGATCTCACCAGGATCTCTGTTGAACTGGCATCTCTGTTGCTATCAAGATTGAAATTGGGATTTGTGGTAGTTTTTAATCTATTTCAATGTTTTTTTTTTGTTAGTCTCCCTTAAATCTGTCTATCTGCCTCTCTGCTCTCCCCCTTCTTTCTCTCGATAACTCTCTTACTCTTCCTGTCCCTTTGTCCCCACTCTATCCCTATCCCTCGCTACCCATCTCTCACTCTGTCATTACCCCCTCTCTATTTCTCTTCCCCTTATCTCTGTCTATCACCATTAACCTCCCTCTGCCGCCTGTCTGTCTCACTCCTTTTCAGTCTATTCCTTCCTCCCTCTTCTCTCTGTCTGTCTGAAAGTTTCTCTTGTAAAGTAAAAGACACAGCCCTGTGTATCAGTCTCTACCTGTATCTCTCTCCATATCTCAATTTTCCCTGTACATTTCTCTCCCTCATTCTCTCTCTCCCTTTCCTTTTTAGTTTTCATCAATTTTCCATTTGGTAAAAGCAAAGTTCACATTCACATTGAAATCAAATGTAGAGCTCAGGCAATAAATGTATAAACTTGTTACATCTCTGTTCAATAAAAGTATAAACTTGTTTTCAGTCACATTTTGTGGTTTCATAACTTTTTTTCAATATTTTAAGACACTATAGTAGAGAGATCACCCCACTGTTAAGGCAACTTTTTGATGGTCCTAATAGTATTTTTTTTTGCTGCCAAATGTGCTGGGAGAGGGTCTTTGGCTATCTCATCTCGCTCTTTCTCCCTTCCAGTCTGTCTTTCTCTCTCCCTTGCTCCCCCCCTCTCTCTCTCCTTTCCTCCCTGTTCATCAGGGAGGGAGGCAGAGAAACCAAGAGGGAAGGAATCAGAGAGAGACAGGGAGGGCACTGTCAGGTCTGCTGTCTTGCCTATCCTGACTGAAACTGACATGCAACAGGGAGATATAGTTTATATTACATAATACATTTCAGTCACTCAATCTGCATTTCCAAATGCATCGTTCATCTGAGGGGGGGCAGGGAATGCTATTGGAGTAGAGGAGTGAAAATAAAAACAGAGGAGAGAAGAGAAATACCTAGTACTATCCAGAGTGCTTACTTACTGCAGTTTCACTAATGTACAGTTTGGATCCTTCAACGCAGCAGACAGCAATTTTACTCCTGAGTCACCCAGTTTATTGAAACTCAGCTTCAGACTTTTCAGGTTTGAGTGGTTTGTACGGAGAACAGAGGCCAGGTCCTCGCAGCAACCAACTGTGAGACAACAATCCCCCAACCTGCATATTAAGACAGGATCTCACTTTAGTACTGGCAGTTCTGCCAAGACTGAGATCAAGAACATTGGTACTGCTTAATCTGCTTAATCCTCGTTCTGTCTGTCTCCCTGTGTCTCTGCCTGCCCTCCCCTCTTGCTCTTTTACTCCATGTCTCTGCCTGCCCTCCATCTCTTACTCCATGTCTCTCACTGCCCTCCCCCTTTCTCCGCTACATCTCTCTACCTTATCCCACACCTCCCCATTTCTCTCTCCCTCTCTCTGAAAGTACCCCTTATACCCTGTAACAAAGTGCCCGCCCCTGTGTATATTATCTGTTATGTGTTGCGTGTGGTGTGTTTAAATGTTGGTGTATAGACATTGGTACACGGGATATAAACGGGTCTGTGTAACACGAGTGTTTAAAAATGTATATGTGTATTTAGGCACGAGGATTGCACAGCACTTCACGTGCAAGTAAAATGTAGTAATATGTGAGCACGGGGAATTGCACTTTATTAATTCACGTGCTGGGATTCAAGTGAATAATTAATTGGTAATTGAATCCCAGCACAATAGTATATATAGATGCACGTTGTCACATACTGGGGTTGGGTGTTCGGTGAGCGGAGAACGGGATTGGAGACGGAGGAAATAAGTAAAGTAGTAATAATAACAACAAAGTATCTGCTCACCGTGTTTGTCAGTGTCTGTCCGTGCACCGTTTTGTTAAGTTTAGTCTGTTTTCGTTTGTCTATTTATTTTGGCGTAGAGTGCCGTGTCCTGTGTTTTTCGTGTTTGTGTAAACCTTTTATTTTGTATTAAACCGGCGCCAACAGGCGTCTTCATCACTTCATTTCATCCGTCCTGTGTTTTGTGTATTTCATTACTTTTCCTGGTTCTGACGCCGCCCACTTCGGCCGTCTCTGTGACACGTGGTGTCCTGCGTGGGATTTAACAGCGCCTCCAAGCGTCAGACCAGGAGAGGTTTTTTTTTGTGTGGGAGAAAAAAAAAAAAAAAAAAAAGGGGGCGTCTTTGGATTACAAAAAAAAAAAAAAAGAAAGAAATGGGGAGAAGCAGGAAAGAGGATAAAGAGGTGAGGGACAGGGAGGAGGAGTGCCGCCTAAGGGCCAGACATCCCCGGCGATGTAACCAGTCCTTGCCGGGGTGCCTCCTCTGCAACCAGGACCATCTCTTTGCCAATTGTCCCTTCCGCTGCCCCTACCAGGAGGGAGAGGAGGAACTGCCACAGAAGAGGAAGGCAGAGGACCCACCACTGTCTCCAGAGCCGCACCAGTCTCCTGCAAGCGAGGGAGAGCCGCACCAGTCCCCTGTAACAAGGGGAGACTACATGCCGCTCCCACCTCCACCACCAGGAGACTACACGCCGCTCCTACCTCCATGGGCAGGCGCAGAGCAGCAGGAGCTGCCTCTGCCTCCTCCACCGGCAGGCGCAGAGCAGCAGGAGCTGCCTCTGCCTCCTCCACCGGCAGGCGCAGAGCAGCAGGAGCTGCCTCTGCCTCCGCCACCTCCACCGGCAGGGGCAGAGCAGCAGGAGCTGCCTCCGCCACCTCCACCTCCACCGGCAGGGGAGAGAGCAGCAGGAGCTGCCTCTGCCTCCGCCACCTCCACCGGCAGGGGGAGAGCAGCAGGAGCTGCCTCTGCCTCCGCCACCTCCACCGGCAGGGGGAGAGCAGCAGGAGCTGCCTCTGCCTCCGCCACCTCCACCGGCAGGGGGAGAGCAGCAGGAGCTGCCTCTGCCTCCGCCACCTCCACCGGCAGGGGGAGAGCAGCAGGAGCTGCCTCTGCCTCCGCCACCTCCACCGGCAGGAGCAGAGCAGCAGGAGCTGCCTCTGCCTCCGCCACCAGCAGAGGGTGAATGCCTGCTGGGTCCCTGTCCACCAGCAGAGGGTGAATGCCTGCTGGTATCACTTCCCCCACCAGCAGAGGGTGAATGCCTGCTGGTATCACTTCCCCCACCAGCAGAGGGTGAATGCCTGCTGGTATCACTTCCCCCACCAGCAGAGGGTGAATGCCTGCTGGTATCACTTCCCCCACCAGCAGAGGGTGAATGCCTGCTGGTATCACTTCCCCCACCATCACGAGGAGAGGAGCTGGAGCTTCCTCTGCCTCCACCTCCATCAGGGGGAGAGGAGCAGGAGCTGCCTCTCCCTGCACCACAAGGGCCAGGACTAGATGCTGGCGGTCCTCAGCAGCCCTTGCATAGGCTGCTGAGGGAAGCACGGGGAAGAACCTCCCGGCTGCAGTGGCCGAAAAGAGGGCCAACACCCGCACCCCAGCTTGTCCTGACTGCCAGCCTCGCTTCGCCCAAGGATGCCAGCCTCGCTTCGCCCAAGGATGCCAGCCTCGCTTCGCCCAAGGATGCCAGCCTCGCTTCGCCCAAGGATGCCAGCCTCGCTTCGCCCAAGGATGCCAGCCTCGCTTCGCCCAAGGATGCCTCTGCATCGCCTGGGGTTGCCCGCCGCTCTGCATCGCCTGGGGTTGCCCGCCGCTCTGCATCGCCTGGGGTTGCCCGCCGCTCTGCATCGCCTGGGGTTGCCCGCCGCTCTGCATCGCCTGGGGTTGCCCGCCGCTCCGCATCACAGCCGGAAGTACTGTGGCCGGAACCCCACGAAGGGGAGCTGCCGGCCACGAAGAAGGGGGAGGAGGTCTGGAGACCGCCAACCCCAGCAGCAGTTTCGCTGCCGGAGGAGGGGGAGGAGGTCTGGAGACCGCCAACCCCAGCAGCAGTTTCGCTGCCGGAGGAGGGGGAGGAGGTCTGGAGACCGCCAACCCCAGCAGCAGTTTCTCCGCCGGAGATCGTGGGGGAGGTCCGGAGACCTGCTCCCTCTGCAGTTTCTTCCCTGCAGGAAGAACGGTGGTTGAAGCCCCACCAAGGGGAGCTGCCGGCGCCGAAGGAGGGGGAAGGTCAGGAGACCACACCCCAAGCAGCCTTTCCGCTGCTAGGACTACCCTGGCAGGAGAATGCTACCCTGCTGACAGCATTACGACCTGTGGGCCCCTGGAAGCCTCTGGTCCTGGCCAAGGACTTTGGGCGGGACTTTTGGGCTTTTAAGGGGGGAGGTGGCCATTGAGGCCATGTGTGCTTTGCACAGGAGGGGGTATATGTAACAAAGTGCCCGCCCCTGTGTATATTATCTGTTATGTGTTGCGTGTGGTGTGTTTAAATGTTGGTGTATAGTCATTGGTACACGGGATATAAACGGGTCTGTGTAACACGAGTGTTTAAAATGTATATGTGTATTTAGGCACGAGGATTGCACAGCACTTCACGTGCAAGTAAAATGTAATAATATGTGAGCACGGGGAATTGCACTTTATTAATTCACGTGCTGGGATTCAAGTGAATAATTAATTGGTAATTGAATCCCAGCACAATAGTATATATAGATGCACGTTGGCACATACTGGGGTTGGGTGTTCGGTGAGCGGAGAACGGGATTGGAGACGGAGGAAATAAGTAAGTAGTAATAATAATAACAAAGTATCTGCTCACCGTGTTTGTCAGTGTCTGTCCGTGCACCGTTTTGTTAAGTTTAGTCTGTTTTTGTTTGTCTATTTATTTTGGCGTAGAGTGCCGTGTCCTGTGTTTTTCGTGTTTGTGTAAACCTTTTATTTTGTATTAAACCGGCGCCAACAGGCGTCTTCATCACTTCATTTCATCCGTCCTGTGTTTTGTGTATTGCCTTACCTTTCCTGGTTCTGACGCCGCCCACTTCGGCCGTCTCTGTGACAACCCCTTATTAAAGTTTACCGCAGTAAAAGCCCATCAAAGTGTAATAAAGCATACTAAAAACATGGCCTGCATGGCTATTGAATTGCATTAAATGCGCTCCACTCTGTATTAATATCTGTCTGTCTGTTCGTCTGTCTTTGCATGCCAACCTATCTTTTGAAGTAAGTTGGTTGTCTGTCACCCTTAACCTGTTTCCTGTTCCCCCTTTTGCATGTCTGCTTATTTGTCCATGTGTCTACCATTTTATCTGCTGTCTTCCAATCTGTCCCTTCATGAGTCTTCACAGTAGAAGTCAGAATAATAGACTACCTATTGTCGGTCTGCCCCTCTCTATCTATCCTTGTTTCTCCTATCTTCCCACTCTGATAATGAACTCCACCTCTCCCTCCATGTCTTTGTCTCTCCCTTTCAAACTTTCCCTCCCTGCCCACCTGTCCTCCTGCCTTAGTTCTTTTCTCTCTCTGTGTCTCTCTCTATCTCCTGTTTTTTTTTAGCTGAGGAGTAGATATGTGAGGTTGTCACCCCTCTGTGTCAGTAATGTAATATTCATACACACATTAGAGTGGCTGCTTACCCCAGTATCTCTAATTTACAGTTTGGATCCATCAATGCAGCTGACAGTATTTTCACTCCCGAATCTCCCATGAAATTCATTCCCAGGTCCAGCTCTCTCAGGGTTGACTGGTTTCTACAGAGAGCAGAGGCCAGGTTCTGACAGTAATCACCTGTGAGCTGACACCCCCATAACCTGCAGAGATAAAAAAGACAGGGTCTCACTAGAAACTCACTTCTGTACAACTGGCTGCTCTGCTGTTGGCAAGATTGAAATCAGTAACTGTGGTAGTTTTTAATCTATTTGATCCTCTTAGTTTGTCTCTGCCTGCCACTCTTCAGCCCCCCCTCCTTTGTTTCTACATTCCTTTCTTTCTTTTGCAAACAGCTTTGACACCGTCTCATAGCAGGACGGGGAATCAGATAATCACAAACTATTAGTGGTTTACATGTTGTATTAGTGTGTTAACACTAAATTCTCTGAGCAGTTTGAATGTAGCATCATCACGGACAGTTTAATATCTAAATTGTTCCCTGTGGACTCTGGCGTGAGACAGGGCTGTGTCCTCTCCCCCATACTTTTTCTGACTGTGATTGACTGGGTCATGAGGCAAACGACTGGAAACAAACCCAGAGGCATCCAGTGGACACTGCTATCCTTTCTGGAAGGCTTGGATTTTGCAGACGATATTGCTTTGCTTGCTTCAAAACTTGTGCACATACAAGAAAAGACTGCCAGGCTGTGCAAGTTCGCAAAACAGTCAGGGTTCCATGTTAATCCTAAGAAGACCCAAGTTATGAGAATCAACACTAGCACCACACAACTAGTAGCCGTAGATGAAGCAGATATTGAGGAAGTGAGCAACTCTGTGTACCTCGGCAGCCTTGCCAGCAAGGAAAATGCAGCTGGAAAGCACATCCACTCAAGACTGCAGAAAGCCAGGAACTCATTCTGCAAGCTGAAGAATATCTGCAAGTCTCAACAGCATAGTCTAAAAACCAAGATTAAGATCTATAACAGCAATGTCAAGTCAGTCCTTTTGTATGGGAGTGAGTGCTGGAGGGCAACCAAAGAGGATACGAACTCTCTCGCAGCCTTCCAGGTGCCATGTCATGTCTTCTGGCCAAATAAAATCTCCAATAAAGACCTCCATACTAAAACCAAGCTTCAATGCATTAAACACAAGATTAAATATTGCAGGCTGAGGTGGCTCAGACATGTGCTATGGATGAAAGAGGGTGACATACCCAAGTTTGCCTTAAGGTGGACCACAAGGAAAGAGAAAGCGGGGATGGCCTAAGACCACAAGGCGTTGAACAGTGCTGGCTGAGCTCAAAGACATGGGTCTCGCCCTCGGTGTAAGGAATACACAGCCACTGACCAGCCTTGACCACAACATCACCCGACCACACCCAGTATAATGCTAGAAGACAAGGAGTGGAAGAGGGTACTAGAGGACAGAAGAGATGAGACAGAGGAGAGAAGGGCAACAGAAGGGCAATGGAGATGAAGAGGAGAGATGAGACAGAAGAGAGAAGGGCAACAGAGATGAACAGAGGAGAGATGAGCTGAGACAGAAGACAGAAGGGCAATGGAGATGAATAGAGGAGAGATGAGGTGAGAGAAGAGAGAAGGGCAATGGAGAGGAATAGAGATGAGGTGAGACAGAAGAGAGAAGGGCAATGGAGAGGAATAGAGGAGTAAAGTTATCATCCACCCTCAGTGGTGTAATATTCACACAAACACCCAGTCTTCACTTACCCCAGTTTCTCTAATTTACAGTTTGGATCCTTCAGGGCAGCAGTCAGTTTCACTCCTGAATCCCCCAGGTTATTCCCTGCCAGCTCCAGCTCTCTCAGGGTTGAGTGGCTTGTGGTGCAGAGAGCAGAGACCAGGTCCTCACAGCAATTACCTGTAAGACTACACCGTTCTAGCCTGCAGAGATAAGAAGACAGGATTTCACTACAAACTCAGTTCAGTACAACTGGCTGTTCTTATTGGTGGGAGTCGATTCCCAGAAGAGTCGATTCCCGATTCTGACATTCTAAATTTCGAGAATCGATTCCAAGGATGAGGAGTTGATTCTTTACATGGGTGGGGGGGCAGGGCCGGGGGTGGTATGCTTTGCATAGAGCCAACTTGCAGTCGCAAACAGTATTACTAAAATTCACTTTTTGTCTAAACCAAAGTAATGTATGTTTTCAAGTTAACATTTCCTTATACAGAATGAAAACTGTATTCTAAACACCTCTATTTTAGGCATAGTTTTGCTCAGGTTTTTTTTTCAATTGTGCAAAGGCATAGGAAAAAAAAATGGTAGAAAGTGGAGGAGGAAAATCGAAAATCTCTTTGGAAATATTTTGTATTTGAGGGGAAGGAAAGGAAAAAGATGAAATGCCAAATGTGCAAGAAAATTCTTCCGACTTCTCTGATGGTGAAACATCAGAACATTCACCACAAGGAAAACATCCGGCAGAATCCACAGGTACCTGTATATTTATTTTTGTTTACATTTAAATGTGTAACATTGCTTCCTTTATTATTTGCTTGATGGCTCACAGTGTTTAACATATGTTAACTTAAATATAAATTTATATATATATATATATATATATATATATATATATATATATTATATATATATATATATATATATATATATATCTGTTCAATCATTCAACATTTGCTTACTTTTGAAAGGGTAATTTAGTTCAATCATAAGTTTTCGTATTTCTTGGAGTTTTTTAGTATTATTATTATTATTATTATTATTATTATTATTATTATTATTATTATTATTATATGCAGTAGCAGTGTCCTGACCTAACATACTATTTGGGTATGAAATGTCTTTAAATCCCAATCAAAAGTTATTAAGAGCATCTTTCTGCATTTATTACGATATAATGATTTCATTCACGGTCGGAAATATACATATTTGATGCACATACGCAAGAATCTGAAATTGCATCAGCTACTCAGGGAGCCGCTAATACTTTCTTTTGTGTCATACATGTGTAGAGAATTAATAATTGACCAGTTTCAAAAAAATGCTCCAGTCTTGGAGCAAAGCGAGTGAAAATGGCGATGTTCCTGCACTATAACCTGCCATAAGGGACAAAGTGACAGCTACTTTTGTTTTGTTTTGTTTGTTTATTTTTCAATTATGCTTTTACACCATAACCTGCCAAAGGTGACAAGGTGACAGCTTTTTTGGTTGTTTGGTTTTATTTTTGTTGTTTTTTTTTCCCAATTTTGTTTTATCTTTACTTTTTTTAAATTAAAAAGCAGACTAAATTGCAAATAGTTTTGTGATGCAATAAATATGCTTGTTTACACAGCAGTATGTGGGAGTTTCTTTATCTTTTATTTATTGGAATCGGAATAGATTGGAATGGCTTTGGGAATCAGTGCTAATGAGTATTAATAAAGTGCAATTCCCCGTGCTCACATATTATTACATTTTACCTGCATATGAAGTGTTGTGTAATCCTCGTGTCTAAATACAAATATACATTTTAAAGCACTTGTGTTACACAGACCCGTTTATATCCCGTGTACCAATGATATACACCAACATTAACACACTACACGTAACATACAACACAAATAAATAGCCCAGGGGTAGGGCACTTTGCCATATCTACACACCATACTCCACACTGATAATGGAAAAAAAGTTTTTATTGAGAAAAAAATTATATATTAAAAATACAAAACTGAAAGATCATAATTGGATAAGTCTCAACCCCCCTGAGTTAATACTTGGTGGAAGCACCTCTGGTAGCAATTACAGCTGTGCGCCTGTTGGAATAGGTCTCTACCAACTTTGCACACCTAGATTTGGCAATATTTGACCATTCTTCCTTACAAAACTGTTCAAGCTCTGTCAAGTTCCTTGGGGAGCGTTGATGGACAGCAATCTTCAAGTCATGCCACAGATTTTCAATTGGATTTAGGTCGGGGCTCTGACTGGGCCACTCAAGGACATTTACCTTTTTGTTCCTTAGCCACTCTAGTGTAGCTTTGGCTGTGTGCTTTGGGTCGTTGTCATGCTGAAAGGTGAACTTCCATCCTAGTTTCAGCTTTCTTGCAGAGGGCAGCAGGTTTTCCTCAAGGACTTCTCAGTACTTTGCTCCATTCATTTTACCTTCTATCCTGACAAGTGCCCCAGTCCCTGCCGATGAGAAACATCCCCATAACATGACGCTGCCACCATCATGACTCACAGTAGGTGGTGTTCTTTGGGTGATGTGCTGTGTTGGGTTTGAGCCAAACATAATGCTTTGCACTTAAGCCAAAAAGTTTCATTTTAGTTTCGTCAGACCACAAAACTTTTTGCCACATGGTTACAGAATCTCCCGAGTGTTTTTTTTGCATACTTCAAACAGGATTCAAGTTGGGCTTTCTTGATAATGGCTTCCTTCTTGCCACCCTACCATACAGGCCAGATTTGTGGAGTGCTTGGGATATTGTTGTTACATGCACACTTTGACCAGTCTTGGCCATAAAAGCCTGTAGATCTTGCAAAGGTGCATTTGACCTCTTAAGAACATAAGAACATAAGAAAGTTTACAAACGAGAGGAGGCCATTCGGCCCATCTTGCTCGTTTGGTTGTTAGTAGCTTATTGATCCCAAAATCTCATCAAGCAGCTTCTTGAAGGATCCCAGGGTGTCAGCTTCAACAACATTACTGGGGAGTTGATTCCAGACCCTCACAATTCTCTGTGTAAAAAAGTGTCTCCTATTTTCTGTTCTGAATGCCCCTTTTTCTAAACTCCATTTGTGACCCCTGGTCCTTGTTTCTTTTTTCAGGCTGAAAAAGTCCCTTGGGTCGACACTGTCAATACCTTTTAGAATTTTGAATGCTTGAATTAGGTCGCCACGTAGTCTTCTTTGTTCAAGACTGAACAGATTCAATTCTTTTAGCCCGTCTGCATATGACATGCCTTTTAAGCCCGGAATAATTCTGGTCGCTCTTCTTTGCACTCTTTCTAGAGCAGCAATATCTTTTTTATAGCGAGGTGACCAGAACTGAACACAATATTCAAGATGAGGTCTTACTAGTGCATTGTACAGTTTTAACATTACTTCCCTTGATTTAAATTCAACACTTTTCACAATGTATCCGAGCATCTTGTTAGCCTTTTTTATAGCTTCCCCACATTGTCTAGATGAAGACATTTCTGAGTCAACAAAAACTCCTAGGTCTTTTTCATAGATTCCTTCTCCAATTTCAGTATCTCCCATATGATATTTATAATGTACATTTTTATTTCCTGCGTGCAGTACCTTACACTTTTCTCTATTAAATGTCATTTGCCATGTGTCTGCCCAGTTCTGAATCTTGTCTAGATCATTTTGAATGACCTTTGCTGCTGCAACAGTGTTTGCCACTCCTCCTACTTTTGTGTCGTCTGCAAATTTAACAAGTTTGCTTACTATACCAGAATCTAAATCATTAATGTAGATTAGGAATAGCAGAGGACCTAATACTGATCCCTGTGGTACACCGCTGGTTACCACACTCCATTCTGAGGTTTTTCCTCTAATCAGTACTTTCTGTTTTCTACATGTTAACCACTCCCTAATCCATGTACATGTGTTTCCTTGAATCCCAACTGCGTTCAGTTTGAGAATTAATCTTTTGTGCGGGACTTTGTCAAAAGCTTTCTGGAAATCTAAATAAACCATGTCATATGCTTTGCAATTATCCATTATCGATGTTGCATCCTCAAAAAAATCAAGCAAGTTAGTTAGGCACGATCTCCCTTTCCTAAAACCATGTTGACTGTCTCCCAGTACCCTGTTACCATATAGGTAATTTTCCATTTTGGATCTTATTATAGTTTCCATAAGTTTGCATATAATAGAAGTCAGGCTTACTGGTCTGTAGTTACCTGGTTCAGTTTTGTTTCCCTTTTTGTGGATCGGTATTACGTTTGCAATTTTCCAGTCTGTCGGTACCACCCCTGTGTCAAGAGACTGCTGCATGATCTTGGTTAGCGGTTTGTAAATTACTTCTTTCATTTCTTTGAGTACTACTGGGAGGATCTCATCCGGCCCAGGGGATTTGTTTATTTTAAGAGCTCCTAGTCCCTTTAACACTTCTGCCTCAGTTATGCTAAAGTTATTTAAAACTGGATAGGAACTGGATGACATGTGGGGCATGTTGTCAGTATCTTCCTTTGTAAAAACTTGTGAAAAGTAATCATTTAACATATTTGCTATTTTTTTTTCTTCCTCTACGATTTTGCCATTTGTATCTCTTAAACATTTAATCTCCTCTTTGAATGTTCTCTTGCTGTTGTAATATTGGAAAAACATTTTGGAATTGGTTTTAGCTCCCTTAGCAATGTTTATTTCTATTTCTCTCTTGGCCTTTCTAACTTCCTTTTTGACTTGCGTTTGCAGTTCTGTGTACTCTTTCTGCGTACTTTCTTTTTGGTCCTTTTTTAATGCTCTGTAAAGTGCCTTTTTTCGCTGAATATTTTTTTTAATTGATCTATTAAACCATTTTGGCAATTTAGTTTTACATTTAGATTTGTCTACTTTAGGGATATAATTGTTTTGCGCCTCTAGTACTACATTTTTGAAGAACAACCATCCTTCTTCTGTGGGTGTTTTCTCTATTTTACTCCAATCTACTTCTGTTAGTCTCTGTTTCATACCTTCATAGTTTGCTTTTCTAAAATTGTAAACCTTAGCTTTAGTCTTTACTTTTGGGGATTTAAAAAACACTTCAAATGAGACCATGTTGTGGTCTGAGTTTGCCAGTGGTTCTCTGACCTCTGTTTTAGTTATTCTATCTTCGTTATTTGAAAAGACTAAATCAAGGCATGCCTCCCCTCTAGTGGGTGCCTTCACAAATTGTGTTAGGAAGCAGTCATTTGTCATTTCCACCATTTCTATTTCATCCTTCGCGCTACCCACCGGGTTTTCCCATTTTATCTGGGGGAAGTTGAAATCCCCCATTAGTATGGCTTCTCCTTTGCTACACACATTTCTAATGTCATTGTATAACAGATTATTGTGCTCACCGTCTGAATCTGGCGGTCTATAGCATGCTCCTATTATTATGCCTTTTGAATTTTTGTCTGTTATTCTGACCCATATTGATTCGGTTTTATTTTCTTTGTCCAGGTTTAACACCTGGGCTTCAAGACTGTTTCTTATGTATAGCGCTACCCCTCCTCCTCTTCTGTCCTGCCTGTCTTTCCTATACAGTGTATACCCACAAATATTATATTCGTCCCCATCACTCTCAGATAACCACGTTTCTGTAACACCTATCACATCATAGTTACCTGTTAGTGCAGTAGCTTCAAGTTCTAGAATTTTGTTTCTGATACTTCTAGCATTTAGATAAATACATTTAATGGTTGTCTTACCTGAGTTGTTGTTCTTGTTTTGATGCGGTCTCCCTTCTGTTTTTTTGTTGATTTCTCCCCCCTTCCTTTCTAGTTTAAATGCTTCCGAACCTGCTCGAGGATCTTTTCTCCGAGTAGACTAGTTCCCTTGTTATTTAAATGCAGTCCATCCCGTCTATACAGATAGTCCTCGTTGTAGAATGTGGTCCAATGATCAACTCTTGGTAGCCTCTCTGATCAGTCTCCTTCTTGCTCGGTCATCCAGTTTGGAGGGACGGCCTGATCTAGGCAGGGTCTTGGTGGTGTTATACACCTTCCACTTCTTAATAATCATCTTGACCATGCTCCAAGGGATAGTCAAGGCCTTTGATATTTTTTATACCCATTCCCTGCTCTGTGCCTTTGAACAACATTGTCCCGGAGTTCTTTTGAAAGAGTCTTGGTGCTTATGGTTGAGTTTGCTTTGAAATGCTTTGAAATGCACTACCCAGCATCATGTGAATCACTACAATTTAACACAGGTGGAGGCCACTTAACTTGGTGTGTGATTTTGAAGGCGATTGGTTACATCTGAGCTAATTTAGGAATGCTTTAACAAAGGGGGTGGACACTTATCCAACCAAGCTATTTCAGTTTTTATTTTTAATTAATTTTCTACAAATTTCAAGAATATTTTTTCACTTGCAAGTTGTGGGGTAGGATGTGTAGATAAATGAAAAGAAAAACTATTTTAATGCATTTTAATCCAGGCTATAAAGCAACAAAAGGTGACAATTTTGAAAGGGGGACTGTAAATCCGCACTAAACTAAAAACAAGCAAGTAGGAACCCAGCTCTGTCAATGTGTTTCTTGCTTTTATCTTTTCCTTTTTTCTACTTCTGAGGCTGCACGGCACTCGCTGATTATATAAACTATAGAAATCACCTTTTCATTTACCTCGGTCTTGCAGCTAGCGCTTTATGTCATGTGATTTATAAGTGTGACTGGTTTATTCAGGGTAGTGATATGTGTTGTGATGCATAAAATACACTGAACAAAAATATAAACGCAACATTCAACAATTTAAAAGATTTTACTGAGTTACAGTTCATATAAGGAAATCAGTCAATTGAAATAAATGCATTAGGCCCTAATCTATGGATTTCACATGACTGGGAATACAGATATGCATCTGTTGGCCACAGATACCTTAAAAAAAAGGTAGGGGCGTGGATCAGAAAACCAGTCAGTATCTGGTGTGACCATTATCTTACGTAATATCCACTTGGTGGTTCTAGGTAGAACTGTTTGTAACTTCACCATTTTTTGAGATTCTGGCTATCAAACACCATTAGGATATTTAATTCATATATTTAGGAAAAGTTAAAAATGGATATAAAGATACGATTACAATGGAAGAGTAATTAACATTTTAAATGCATAATAGGTCAAACTGACCCACATAGTGGTTTATTAAGACCAAGTCCTCCTACAGTGTTCAGAAAGTAACAGGCTAGTCTGTTCCAATGAGCCTCTTCTCTGGCATACAGGAGCCTCTGTACTGCCTGAAGTCTAAAAGCTGCCACCCTGCTGACAATATTTACCAGGCCTTGTCCCCCATCATCAGTAGGGAGGTACAGCCCTGCAGGTCTCAGCCAGTGTCTCCCACTTCAGAAAAAATCCAAGAGCACCCTCTGGATTTCCTGTACCATGCCCTTGGGAGGATCCAGGCACACCAACCTGTGCCACAGCATGGAGGCCACCAAGTTATTAATGACCAGGACCCTCCCCTGCAAAGACTAAGGCAAAGTTGGGGGACCCTCCTCCTGCCAGCTGCCTGACAAGAAGGTGTTGATGCTCTCTGAAACATTTCTAAGCTTTCCTTCAGAGCCTGGACATCCCCACCACTGTGAACAAAAACATTAACGTGATCAGCATAGGCTGACAATTTAACAGTAGCAGGGGAGGGTGAAGCAGGCACTGCCCAGCCAGGCAGTCTACCCCTCAGAAGGTGCAACAGCAGCTCTATGGAAAGTGAATATAACATACCAGACAGACAGCAGCCTTGTCTGATGCCCCTGCACACCGGAAAAAAATGACTCAGGCTGTTATTAACCTTTAAAATACTAAAAGTATTTGTATTTAAAAGTTTTATAAAATTAATAAAAACAGACCCTAATCCGAAAGCTGTATTTCGTACACTTCGAGTAAAAAAGACGATCTTACATAGAAAACGTAGGTTGTTTGTTTTTAAAAACATGTTATACAATGTCTCTGCTCTACAGTTACTGATATGATTATACAGTATATGATTGCACAGTTCGGCCTTCATCACCAACATCGCTTGTAAGCTCGAAACTGATTGGTCCGTTCACGGTTTCCATGGAAACACAAGCCTGGAAACAAAATGCCCTCAGAGAAGGAATATTTTACTTGATTTACGTAATGAATTGTAGAAATAGCAACTATTATCTGAAGCAGCAGAAAGAAGCAGCAACTGGCTGTGGTTGAGACGGAAAGATTCTGGCTGGGGATCTCAAGCACAATAGAAAGCAACGCTGATGTATGGGTAAGTAAGCCAGGCTGAGTGGAGTGGGGAATGGAGGGGGGTGATGCTGGGATGCCAGAATCACTGTTGAGCCCTCTTGAGGTGTTGTGGGCTAGTCAACGAAACTTCGAGGACAGAAGGTGCCCACTTGAAGACCCCAGAGATGTACCCTACTTAGCTCAATCCAGACGGTTGTCCTGCTGATGCACTGGAGACCGCACGGTGGTTGATCCCCGGAGCCAGCATCGCAGCCATTGTGTGTGCTGATGCGCTGGGGAGGCATCAACACCAGGCAGAAGGAAATCTACATCATCAGATGGAAGGAAACGCAAATGGATGGAGACCCATATGGATCACATTAGTTAGTTGCTGCTTATCTTGGCGAGAGCAGAGCTCAAATCAGCATGAAGTTTTAACATCTACTCTCATGTAATGGAAATCATTACTATAACAAAATAAACATTTTGAATACTATTCACTGGAACATATGAGCACTGTAAAAACTAGATTTTTTTTTTCTTTTTGAAATAACTATTTTAGGCAGCTCATCTGGCAAAGAAGACGGAATTTAACCACCAGCTGGAAATGAGAAGGATGAGAAGGTGACCTAATAATCCTTTCTTTTCTTTTAAATCTTGGAGCGTTTGCTCATTAAATGTATTGTCTTCTTCATTTTGTAATATCTCTCTCCAACTCTAAGACCGCGTTGTTTAGGGACCTGGTTGTGTCCAAAGTGTATTGTTGACAAAAGTATTAATTTGTGTCTTCCCAATGTCCCACCACTGCCTTAAATCTCTGTTTAGTTTTTTGCTTCTTCCACACACACCAAAAATATTAAAGGTTATTATTAAAAGTGTCATCTTCAAAACTTTTAAAGTTAAACACCAATATGAAGGTCTGCTAGGTTCCCTTGGTAAGATATCTGTAACTACTAAGCAGTGGTCATCTGAGACTATTAGGAACGCCCGCTTCTCATTTGAAAAGTCATAAAGCTCCGCTCTTTTAAGTCTGTATATATCTATTAACATTCAAAGAGATACAATTGTTTTTCTCCGTTACAGCTGAAAAGTTAAAAAACAACAATATGAAAGCATTAACAAATAAAAAGTTTCCAGAAAAAAAAGCCATTTTAAATGGTTTTCTTTAATGGTTTCCCAACAACTTTCTTCACATTCTGAAACATTTTCTTTAATCTAAATATTTTTTGCTGACTTTATTCAAAACTGGACCGGACTCCGGACCATCAGCTAACAGTGCCTGTAGATCAACTCCACGCTCCACAACCTTTGAGCTGGTAGCTGTATCCTGCTCAGCGACCTCCCGACTCCCTGCCCTTGAGCTCCGCTTCAGCACACTATCACACAGCCCATCAGCACTTGGATTCCTTTTCCTAGTTTTCAATTTAGTAAACTGTCCTTCATTAACATTACATTCTCTAGCTTGCTTCTAAGTTTGCAAAGCAGGTTGGGGTGAAGTCTCCAGGTCTGGGATGGGGAGCCCCTGCTCACTGACAACCAGCGCCACACACACACACGCACGCACGCACGCACGCACGCTCGCTCGCACGCATGCACACATACACACGCACCCTCAACCAGCATCTCCCTTTTCTGATGTCTGTGCTTTCCACAATTAAAACAGCTCACTGTGTCTGATGAAACAAAAACAACACAGTTCACTCCATCTACACTGAATTTAACCTAACCCTAACCCTAACCCTAACCCAAACCTCAAACATTAATCCCTTGCTCCACTAGCTGGTCAGTTTGAGCTACTTGGTTAAAAAAGTCCCCCCTCAATGGTGTAATATTCACACAAACACCCAGTGTTCACTTACCCCAGTTTCTCTAATTTACAGTTTGGATCCTTCAAGGCAGCAGTCAGTTTCACTCCAGAATCCCCCAGAACATTCTCTCCCATCCTGAGCTCTCTCAGGGTTGACTGGTTTGTACAGAGAGCAGAGGCCAGGTCCTCACAGCAATTACCTGTGAGATCACAATAATGAAGCCTGCAGAGACAAGGAGAAAGGATCTTACTTACTAGTCACTCAGTTATCTATCTACATCTACAGCATATATCTATGAATTAGTGTTTGGAAATTCTGGTTTGTGATTGGTTCACTGGAGGGCATATCATTTCGAATACTACCCTAACATCCCTACACCATCGGGCAAGATCAACATTCTGACATGCAATTGGTTCACATCACTCTGTCCCGCCCCTTTTCAAAGGAACGCCCCTTCACCTCCATTTCACAAGACAAAAAGGCTGACAGTCACAAACCTGCTATTAGCTGCTGCTACTATTTCATGTATTATGCGCTTTCCACTCTATTTAATGTATTATGTTTTGTTTTTTACTTGTTGATCATGTATTTCTCTATTTGAAGTATTATGGATTTTCTTCGTTACTGCATCTTGTAAAGCGCGTTGTGATGGTGGTCCACTATGAAAGGCGCTATATAAAATCGATTGACTGATTTGATTGATTGATGAACAGCGATTCTATAGGTTAACTGAAAATAACTTACAAAACATACGACAGAAAAAAATATGCTTCAAACACTAAATTAGTAATTAAATCACCACTGTCACTGTTTTCAGACTTTCTGAAATTGAAAGAAATTTAACTCGATGATGTAAGCAAATATGATAGCCAGCATCTAAACGCACTACTAAACGCACTACTATATGATAGCCAGCATCTAAACGCACTACTATATGATAGCCAGCATCTAAACGCACTACTAAGAGAGTATTGTGCAGATGTCACGAAGCCAAACAGAGAGCCATACCCCAAAACACAATATATGTTATTTATTATAATAATAATAATAATTATATATTATAATAATTACAATAATAATGTTCGCCGCTATTCTGACAGAGACAAGGCAAAGCAGATGTATGCCACAAGGTAACCTTGCCTCACTTATTTTTTTGACTGTTTCATGTATTAAATATAGACTTCTGAATCAGGATATAGTGCAAAATGAAATGCCCTTTGGGAAGACTAATCTTACCTCGCAGCTTTGGGTATTACAGCCCAGCTGGTAACAATAGTCTTCACTCGGGCAATAAGCAGAAGCATTCACCCCATACCAATAATGTCACATTATGTTGAATTACAAGTAATGTGTGCACAGATTTTCAAACTAACTTTTTTTTAATCAAAGCTGTTGTGGCTAAACTGAACACTGTTATATGAGGAGGTTAAATGTCAGCAAAACTTTCAAAGAAAATGTACAAAATGAAATTTACTGGTTGCATAAATATTCATCCCCTTAAGTCAGTACTTGGTAGAAGCACCTTTTGCAGCAATTACTGCTATGAGTCTTTTTAGATATGTCTCTACTAGCCTTGCACAGTAGGATGGTGAAATTTTTGCCCATTCTTCATTGGAAAATTGCTCCAGTTCTGATAAGTTTGTTGGGGATCGACGATGGACTGCAATCTTCAAGACTCGCCATACATTTTCAATTGGATTCAAGTCAGGACTTTGACTGGGCCACTCAAGAACATTAATTCTCTTCTTGTTCAACCACTCCAGTGTGGCTTCGGCTTTGTGCTTCGGGTCATTGTCCTGCTGAAGTGTGAATTTCCTCCCCAGTCTTGGCTCACTCAAACAGGTTTTCCTCAAGGATTCTCCTGTACTTTGCAGCATCCATTCTCTCCTGTGTCCTGACAAGCTTCACAGTCCCTGCTGAAGAGAAGCATCCCCATAACATGATGCTGCCACCAGCATGCTTGACAGTTGGGATGGTGCTGACTGGGTGGTGTGCAGTGTTGGGCTTGTGCCAGATGTAATGCTTGGAATTTAGACCAAAAAGTTCAATTTTTGTCTCGTCTGACCACGAAACCTTTTCCCACATGTCTGCAATATCATCTAAATGCTAATTTGCAAACTCCATACATGGTTTAAGATTAAGCTTTTTGAGTAATGGCTTCTTTCTTTCCACCCGTCCATACAGGCCAGCTTTGTGTAGGGAATGGTTATTGTTGATATGTGAACACTGACTCCCATCTCAGACACAGAACTTTGCAGATCTCTCAAGGTCATTGTTGGCTTCAGAGTGACATCCCAAACCAGTTTCCTGCTTGCCCGGCTGCTCCGTTTGGGAGGGCGACCTGATCTGGGTAGTGTCTGGGTGGTATGATGCATCTTCCACTTCTTAATGATGGATTTCACTGTGCTGAGAGGGATAATCAGAGTCTTTGAAATTTTCTTGTACCCTTCTGCTCTTTCTAACTTTTTCTTGTACCCTTCACCTGCTCTGTTGCCTCTCTACCACTTTATCCCTGACTTGTTTCAAAAGCTCCTCTTGCTCGTTTGGTTGTTAGTTGGATCCCAGAATCTCATAGCTTGTCACATTGCAGATTCCAGACCCTCACAATTCTCTTGAAAGTCTTTATATACCTGAGGCTGGAAATTATCTACAATGTTAAACCACTTTGAGTACACACAGGCTGAAACCATTTCATAGTATCTTCTCCAATTCTGAAACTAATTTTGTGACCTTTCAAACAAATCATTTGCACCTGAGCTGATTTAGGGCTGCAGTAGCAAAGGGGTTGAATACTTATGCACCTGAGATTGATCTGTTTTTCTCTGTAAATCTTACTTATTTATATTCTATATGTTTTATGGTTGCCCAGTTTTTTTTACTTTATCATTGTGGAGTAGTTTGTGTAGATTCTACATGTAAACTCTAATTTGAAAGCGTTGTGGAGTATGCTCAGGTGTTAACCAAACAAAATGTGAAAACTTTGAATTAAGGGGGGTGAATACCATGTCTGCAAACCACTGTGTGTTATTTAGGCACGATCTCCCTTTCCTAAAACCATGTGTGTGTGTGTGTATATATATATATACGTTTGCAATTTTATATATATGATATATATATATATATATATATATATATATATATATAGTGCCTTGCAAAAGTATTCAGACCCCTGACCAATTCTCTCATATTACTGAATTACAAATGGTACACTGAAATTTCTTTCTGTTCGATATTTTATTTTAAAACACTTAAACTCAAAATCAATTATTGTAAGGTGACATTGGTTTTATGTTGGGAAATATTTTTAAGAAAAATAAAAAACTGAAATATCTTGCTTGCATAAGTATTCAACCCCCACACATTAATATTTGGTAGAGCCACACTGTTCAGGTTGGTTGGATGATGCTTGTGGACTGCAATTTTCAAATAGTGCCACAGATTCTCAATGGGATTGAGATCAGGACTTTGACTGGGCCACTGTAGGACATTCACCTTTTTGTTCTTCAGCCACTCCAATGTTGCTTTGGCCTTGTGCTTCGGATCATTGTCCTGCTGAAAGGTGAATTTCCTCCCAAGCTTCAGTTTTTTAGCAGATTCTCTTGCAGTATTTTCCTGTATTCTGCTCCATCCGTTCTTCCTTCAATTGTAACAATATGCCCAGTTCCTGCTGATTAGAAGCATTCCCACAGCATGATGCTGCCACCACCATACTTCACTGTAGGGATGGTGTGTCTTGAGGCATGGGCAGTGTTAGGTTTGCGCCACACATAGCGCTTTGAGTTCTGGCCAAAAAGCTCTATCTTGGTCTCATCTCTGACCACAAAACCTTTCCCCACATCGCAGCTGGGTCACTCTCATGCTTTCTGGCAAACTTCAGATGTGCTTTCAGAGCACTGAGTTTTGAGGGAGGGCCTTTTCTGGGCAGTGCCTGGGTGGTGTGATGCAGCTTCCACTTCCTGATTATTGATCCAACTGTGCTCACTGGGATATCCAAACAGTGGATATTATTTTGTACCCTTTTCCTAATCTATGCATTAGTATTACTTTATCTCTAACTTCTGTAGAATGCTCTTTGGTCTTCATTTTCCTTCAGATTCACAGCCTTACCAATGGTCCTTCAACAGTGGGGTTTTCATCCAGAAAATGTGACAGCAACTTTAATGGTTCACAGGTGGAGGCCAATGGTAAGGTAATTGTGTCCTTGTTAGGGCAATTTCTTTCATCGGTGCAAACTGCGAGCTTCCACAGCACAGGGGTTGAATACTTATGCAAGCAAGATATTTCAGTTTTTTATTTTTCTTAAAAATATTTCCCAGCATAAAGCCAATGTCACCTTACAATAATTGATTCTGAGTTTCAGTGTTTTAAAATAAAATATCAAACGGAACGAAATTTCAATGTACCATTTGTAATTCAGTAATATGACAGAATTGGTCAGGGGTCTGAATACTTTTGCAAGGCACTGTGTGTGTATATATATATATATATATATATATATATATATATATATATATATATATATATATATATATATACACACAATACTGTGAAAAAGTATCAGCTCATATGTGGCTTCTAAGCTATTTGTCCTTCTTCCTTTAAGATTATAATTTTAATTTGGTTTTCTTGAGATTTTTTTTCCTTGGTGCAATTTTCTGGAGGTGCTGATACAAGACAGAATGTTATCTGTATTGTAACACTTACCTGAATCTATTGTTACAACATTTACAGCAATTGCCTAATTGTATCAGTTTACTGGATATTACACAATTCATATCAGGGGTTCAATCTGATAACAAATTCATCAGTCGTGTAAGACAGGGGTTCCCAAAGGTGGGCCGTGGAATCAATGACATTCCAGGTATTTTTTTCTATTAATAGAATTAAAGTGTACCAAGGTAGTATTGACGGACTGTCAAATCAAAGCAGAAATTCACAAATCAGAGCTGACAGATTGCCGACCTGCAGGCAGCTCTGAGCGCTCTGACCATAGGGCAGTGTTAAGGTCATGTGATCGCTCTGCTGGCAGATGTAAAAAGAGTGAGTAGTGTTAATAAAAATTACAATATATCGAATCAACTACCTAAGAATACGTTTTGCAATGTATAAAGAACAAAAAGGCAGCTACAGGAGTCTGAATGCATTTGTACTGTGGGCTCAGTTTTGAGGTGCTGGAATGTTTTTTTTTTTTTTTTCTTGTAGAAACGTTTTCATACTAACTTTTGGACTTTGTAACATTAATTTAAAAATTCAATTGATGCCTATGAGGAATATGTTTTTTGTGACTAAGTAGCTATTAACTTTTAAAATTTTGAGTGCTTTGATGTATGTTTCAATATTAACTAAATCATGTTATTAATCAAACTGATTAAGAACATAAGAAAGTTTACAAACGAGAGGAGGCCATTCGGCCCATCTTGCTCGTTTGGTTGTTAGTAGCTTATTGATCCCAAAATCTCATCAAGCAGCTTCTTGAAGGATCCCAGGGTGTCAGCTTCAACAACATTACTGGGGAGTTGATTCCAGACCCTCACAATTCTCTGTGTAAAAAAAGTGCCTCCTATTTTCTTGAATGCCCCTTTGTCTAATCTCCATTTGTGACCCCTGGTCCTTGTTTCTTTTTTCATGCTGAAAAAGTCCCTTGGGTCGACACTGTCAATACCTTTTAGAATTTTGAATGCTTGAATTAGGTCGCCACGTAGTCTTCTTTGTTCAAGACTGATTCAATTCTTTTAGCCTGTCTGCATATGACATGCCTTTTAAGCCCGGAATAATTTTGGTCAGAATTCTCGCTCTGCTGCACTCTTTCTAGAGCAGCAATATCTTTTTTTATTGATTGCACACTCAAGATGAGGTCTTACTAGTGCTTGTACAGTTTTAACATTACTTCCCTTGATTTAAATTCAACACTTTTCACGTATCCGAGCATCTTGTTAGCCTTTTTTATAGCTTTTGTCTTGAAGACATTTCTGAGTCAACAAAAACTCCTAGGTCTTTTTCATAGATTCCTTCTCCAATTTAATTATAACAAAAAAAGCGTTTTTTGACAAATTTCGTTGCAGATGGATTTATTTTCATAAGGTTTCTTTTGGTTAAGTGATCTGTGTGATTTTGCATGTTGTATTTGGTTGTACAGAGCAGCAGTGAAAAAAGTATCTTCTGTAAGGCTCCCACTTCCCTCTGCATTGTATGTATTTGTCTTTTTTGTGCATGGCAGTTCAACGTGAGAGTGAGCGGCTGGACGTTTTAGTAACAGTGTTCAGAAATGAGGATTTAAGAGTTATGTTTTTGTGCACGTTGTACTGGTTTTACTCAAAGTGATTCCTGTTCAGGGTTTTATGAATGGGAATAATAATGACATGCACGTCTTTCTTGTTTGATGACCAAGAAAAATAACTGCATTTCTAACATGTTCAGTTATACAAAGATGCCTAATTTAAAGGTTTGATAAAAACGTCAGTTTAGTTTTTGAACTTTATTTTATTTACTAAAATTAAAGTGTGTCAAAAAAATGTATTCTATGTGATTTCCATCGTTCGCAATATTTTTTCAAATTTACAAAAGGACAGTTGCGATTAGGTTTATTCATGTTACAGGTTTAAACATTTTTAATTTGACATTTTCCCAAGGCGTGCTAATAGTGGGCTGCTGTGCCTAATGCCTTTGAACAGACAGGCCTCAGGTAAGCAGGTGTGGGGAGCCCTGATGTAAGAGACAGTCTAGTAACTCAAAGGTGTGCGCTACAGCTGTCAGGTGTTCCCCTAAATGACTGTATAACTATGGGACAGGAGTGGGGGGAATGCGGGGAGTGGAGGGAGGGGAAGTAGAGAAGGAGGAGAGTAAATGGCTTTTATGCATCACCTGATGAAATAGTTTCACGTGGAACACTATTACTGGCACGTTGTGCTGACAGTGTAATTTCAGAAATAGAAAGTGGTGGGTAGTTTTTGTTTTTTAATGTCCATTTTCATTTTTATTTATTACAATGTATGTATTTTTAAAAGGAAGGAATTTTTTTCCCCCAAGAATTAAAAAAAAAAAACCCTCCTGTTTCTGATGCACTGGAGAAATATTTTTCAGATAAATTACCATGTGATGCAATGTTTTTGAGTTAGTTTTGGAGCAGTAGAGGGGTGAAGTTGTCATGTCTCCCCTTTAACAATATACTAATCATTCAAACATCCAGAGTGTTCACTTACCCCAGTTTCTCTAATTTACAGTTTGGATCCTTCAGTGCAGCAAACAACAGTTTGGCACCAGAATCCCCCAGGCAATTCTTTCCCAGTTCCAGCTCTGTCAGGGCTGACTGGTTTGTACAGAGAGCAGAGGCGAGGTACTCACAGCAATCACCCGTGAGATCACAATAATGAAGCCTGCAGAGACAAGGAGAAAGGATCTTCCTTACTAGTCACTCAGTTATCTATCTACATCTACAGTATATATCTATGAATTAGTGTTTGGAAATTCTGGTTTGTGATTGGTTCACTGGAGGGCTTATCATTTCGAATGACACAGCCTGCAGAGATAAAGAGACAGGCTCTCACTAGCAACTCAGTTCAGTTCAACTGGCTGGTCTGCTGCTGCCAAGATTAAAATCAGGAACCGTGATAGTTTTTAATATATTTGTCTTATTCTGTTTGCCTCTCCCTGTCTGCCGGCCTCTCTTTACTCCCCATCTTTTTCTCTACCTCTTTCTCTCTTCCTCCACGTCCCTTATCCGCTCTCTCTCTATCTTATCCCCTTCCCTCCCCTCTCTTCCTATGTCTCTTGCCATTAACCCCCCCTCTCCTTTCTTTTTGGGAAAACAAAGTTCACACAGAAATAAAATGCAGGGCTCAGGCTTAACTGAAGTGCTCAGTGTTTGTAGATTGCTAGTTGGTTTCAAGATGAAGGCTGACCACAGCCGTTATGTTTCAGTGAATAATTAAAGCATGTTTAGATCTTGTTTTCTTCTAATTTGTGTTGTTTTGGATTTTTAAATTATTAATTATTGTTAAAACTATGCCAGCAAAAAATTACATTCTACCGGTATGTGTTTTATATTAATTGTTTTACAGATTCAAATATTTTCTTTTTACTGTAAAATTCATAGCAATAGCTATTTAAAATATTTGTATTTTCTTTAAAAAAAACACGACAAGTGCAACCAGAGAACTTTATTTTTACTGTTACTGCTTTTTTCCTGATCTGTTGAAAAAGTAACATTAGAATTCACAGTGCAAGAGGGCAATTTGAACGTTTTGACCTCCCTTTAATCTGTTAGGAATCCTATCGAAAGACTGTATAAACAGTTAAAGGGATAATGTAACAAAGTGACAGTTCTACGTCTGTGTAACAAGATCCTTCTCGGGCACTATGTTAGTCCTCGTAGGGTTAGTTCTCTGGCTGTGGTTAACCACTTCAACTCCAGCTGTAAAAATGAAACCCCTTCCTAGGTACCAGATTTCAAAAATAATGATAATAATGTTTTCAAACCTGTAATTGCTATAAAATGTTAACACATGATGAATAAAACACAAATAAATGACCTAATGTGTTTTTTCATTAACTCTTTATGCTCCTGTCCATATCCATGTTCAATATAGAGATAAAAACACATTTTTTAAACAAGAAAACAAAAACACTGCTAATACCGCTAATAACAATAACAATCAGTAAACAGTAATTATCAAATAAAAATCAAACAACATCCAAATGTGTGTCATTACAATATTTTATTACATGATTTATGGCATTTTAGAAGTGGCGTGCGAGTGTCCCTGATCTGCAGCACTATACTTTTGTGTGTTTTGGGGGCTGGAATGCAGTACATTTACTGACAGTTAACAAGAGCCTATTAGGTCATTCAAAATGATCTAGACAAGATTCAGAACTGGGCAGACACATGGCAAATGACATTTAATAGAGTAAAGTGTAAGGTACTGCACGCAGGAAATAAAAATGTACAATATAAATATCATATGGGAGATATTGAAATTGGAGAAGGAATCTATGAAAAAGACCTAGGAGTTTTTGTTGACTCAGAAATGTCTTCATCTAGACAATGTGGGGAAGCTATAAAAAAGGCTAACAAGATACTCGGATACATTGTGAAAAGTGTTGAATTTAAATCAAGGGAAGTAATGTTAAAACTGTACAATGCACTAGTAAGACCTCATCTTGAATATTGTGTTCAGTTCTGGTCACCTCGCTATAAAAAAGATATTGCTGCTCTAGAAAGAGTGCAAAGAAGAGCGACCAGAATTATTCCGGGCTTAAAAGGCATGTCATATGCAGACGGGCTAAAAGAATTGAATCTGTTCAGTCTTGAACAAAGAAGACTACGTGGCGACCTAATTCAAGCATTCAAAATTCTAAAAGGTATTGACAGTGTCGACCCAAGGGACTTTTTCAGCCTGAAAAAAGAAACAAGGACCAGGGGTCACAAATGGAGTTTAGAAAAAGGGGCATTCAGAACAGAAAATAGGAGACACTTTTTTACACAGAGAATTGTGAGGGTCTGGAATCAACTCCCCAGTAATGTTGTTGAAGCTGACACCCTGGGATCCTTCAAGAAGCTGCTTGATGAGATTTTGGGATCAATAAGCTACTAACAACCAAACGAGCAAGATGGGCCGAATGGCCTCCTCTCGTTTGTAAACTTTCTTATGTTCTTATGTTCTAGGTGGGAATTGGAAGGTCAGGGGAGTATTGTACCAACGAATCAGGAGTGTGTATTGGTTACTATGGGGTGGGAGAAGAAGAGCAGAGAGAAAGGTAGCTGAGTGTGATACATTTGTTTTTCTTGCTGTAATTTACTTGTTTATAATTTCTCTGTAAGAGAAACCGAAACTAAATCTTCTCATAGGTAGTAAGCAAGTTTATTATTATTTTTTTTTATATATTTGATATCTATCTATCTATCTATATATATTTATACAGGACTGAATAAAATTCCAATTGTATAAAAAACAAAACAACTAAACCCCCCCCAAGAAGATATCTTCAGCCAGCTTTCGCATAGCGCTTAGAGTGACCGAATTTAAGTTTTCACCATCCAAGCTGTGGACGAGGTAAACAAACAGCCCTTGTTTCATCCCCTGCTGTGCTTGTAAGTAGTTCATCGTGGGTTGTCTGTCGGGACTGTACCATAAAACACAATGTGTTGACTAAGGTGTGTGTACATTAGTTTGTATTACATGGCAGATTGAGGCTGCAGTCTCTTCGAGGGTGTCACATGTACATAGCCAGAGTTGTGCGTTTCTTTATTTTTTAAGCAGGGGTAGAAAAAAATCCACAGAAAGTCCAAAGAATTGTGGACCAATCGTGTCTTTCCTGTTGATTTGCTCTCCAGCACATGCAAACTGAGCCTTCATTAAGGTGTCCTGTCACAGACCTATCATTTCACTGGTCCTCTTTATCCGACTCAGACTAACATGTATAATGCTGAGCGTTTTGCTTCTCAACTCTTCTCTTTAGTTGCAGGTGTGGCAACTCTCTTACTTTCTCTTTAGTCCTCTTTCTTCATTGCGTTCAGGCTAAGTTTATAGCCTTCACTGAACACTACTCCTCTTACACCTCACAGGCTGTTCCTACGACCGCCTTACAACTCTCCCAGTTGCAAACGTAACCATTCAACTCTACTCTCTCTCTTACTGCTAGAAACAGTCTGATATCTATCTATCTATCTATATATATTTATATATATATAGTGGCAAATAGACAGTTATCAAGAGATGGGATAACGAAACTTGCACTATTTGTCACGAAATGTTAAAGGTCTGTGCATTTAAAAATGGCAGCACACTCAAAAAACATGGCTTGGAAAAATAACCTCTGGTTGGTTAAACAGCATCACATGACCGTGCGTATATATAGCGTATAGCACGGCTTACATACTAATGAGCCTCTTCACACTGAATAAATCACTTCGCACCACTGCATTCTAAATTCCATGACAAACTGCCATTTTATTTGTTATTAGTTACAAAACCACTGCCAAAAATTTGTGACATTCCACCTATTTCTTTTAGTATATTTGGGGATGAAACAGATAACTGGTACAGCACCAGTGCACCTGAAATAAATAAATAAATTAAATAGTGCACCAGCAACTGTCAAGAGTAGAAACAACAGTAGATGAAGAACAGCTAAATGAAATAGAAGAAAACAAAGATTGAAAAAAACATTAAGAAAAACTACAGCCTGGGCTGCTAATGTACTTAAAGAAAAAAATATGGACATTAAGTTTAAGGAAATAAGTATTATAAAAAAAAAAAATCAACATAAGGGATATTTACACCTGTGGAAGAAGTTCAACTGGGGACCAGTATTCAGTCTCCAGTTTTATAACACTGAGCTGGACTAAATAGATATTTGACCAGTTTTAACATCTCTGCTGACAGCGAGTTTATAACCAACAAGAACGTATTCCTGTCAGTCATGAAAACTTTCAGAAAAGCAGGTAGATAAGGCCAGACACCACCCCTCAAATTACCAGCCTGGATTTGAAGCATCTGCATCCACTGTCCCCCTGACACTGCAGTCAGATTAGTGCGTAAAAGTCTGGTTTTATCTTCAACTTAATCTGACATGACGTGGACGTGAGGGTGTTTTCTACAACTAACAGAAACATCTTTCGAGATCCGAAAGGATGAAAACTTTATTGAATATGTGTGCCTCACATATAACGAGGGCACAAACTCATCTGAAGATACATCTTCAACATCCATGGCAGCTGCTGCCCTTACTTCCTCAGTGTCATTTGAAATTCCACCCATCATCAGCGTGTGCTCAGCCCTCTAGTTTCTAGCGAGATGCCACTTTCGATGCAGCAATTCACAATAGACGGACATGTGCACTTTATTTTCAAGTCAACACACACATGGCTGTACAGCGAACTTACTAATGTGTTTGTCAACAGCGATGAAGAGAACCTGTATTTGAAGATACACTTAATGCATAGATATTTGTATGACGTTATTCATTTTAAAACCAGCTTTTTTGAGCGTGCTGAAATTGAGTCAAATACAAACTTGTTTTCTGACATTAACAGATATTAACAAGTGTATTTGTACATGTTATTTTTTATTTTTTTGTATGTCATGGATTTGAGTCTTGCAGAATATTAATATTTTGCTCCTTTTCCAGCGTTCTTATATATATACACTGCCGTGAAAAGGTATTCGCCCCCTGTCTGATTTTCTGCATTTTTGCACATTTTTCACATTGAATTTGGTCAGATCTTTCTGTGGGTTGTAGTAATATATAGAGGGAGTCTGAGATAAATCAAAGATAAAAAAAATCTCAAATATGTTAGTGTCTGCCAGAAATTAATAACTGAAAGAAAATTAAATACTTAGGCTATGGAGAAGACACAACCATGGCATAAATATGCATATATTAAAATGTGGCATCAAAATAAACAAAAAAATGTTTACCAAGTACTACACCATTCTTTGCTTTGTGTTGGAAAAAAGTCCTACACAATGTATTCATACTCCTATTATTTTTCTACTTTAAATAATGTTAATTAATGGCTTTTTATTCCCTTAAACTAATTACCTAAACTAAGGAATATTCAAACAAATATCTAAATCTTGGACAAATAAAAGAAGACATGGCTGAGCGGTTACGTTAAACCAGAAGAAGTACGAACAACAAAAGGTAACTGTAGTTCAACTGTAGTGCGCCGTTTTTATTTTAAATACAAAAATAAATAAAATATTTAAACAAAATTAAAAGGCTGCTCACAGGGCAAAATAAAACAGGTTAACAAAAATAAATCACGATCACACAAACACACAGGTCAGGCTGGGCAAATCGCCTTCACTGTTCCTGTATCGCTCTCTTATTCTCTCGTTCTCCACTTCCGAACACCCACCCGGAGTGCAGAGAGCTGCAGGTATTTACGCAGGTGACCATGTCCCGATTAGCAATAAATTACTCACTTAATTACTTCGGGATTGGCACAAGGTTTTAATGTGGATGGGGCTTCCCATCCACACTGCAAAACATATACAAAAAACTAAATACGGCCCACCGTCAAAACAATAACACGGCTCACAGCGTCATTTTTACACATAACAAAACAGAGACGCCATTCGCCGACATTTATATAATCAAATAAATCATAAAACAGAAAACACAGTACAGGGGTGGAGGGGGAAACCCTGTTCTAAAATAAATACTGAACAGGGCTGCTCGCCCTGTTACAAGTGGTTAAAAACTAACTTTTTTATTCAAAGCTGTAGTGGTTTAACTGAACACTGTTATATGAGGAGGATGTTAAATGTCAGCAAAACTTTCAAAGAAAATGTACAAAATGAAATTTACTGGTTGCATAAATATTCAGCCCCTTAAATCAGTACTTGGTAGAAGCACATTTTGCAGCAATTACTGCTATGAGTCTTTTTAGATATGTCTCTACTAGCCTTGCACAGTAGGATGGTGACATTTTTGCCTATTCTTCATGGGAAAATTGCTCCAGTTCTGATTTGTTGGTCAGTTTGTTGGGGATCGTCGATGGACTGCAATCTTCAAGACTCACCATACATTTTCAATTAGATTCAAGCCAGGACTTTGCCTGGGCCACTCAAGAACATTAATTCTCTTCTTGTTCAACCACTCCAGTGTGGCTTTGGCATTTGTGCTTCAGGTCATTGTCCTGCTGAAGTGTGAATTTCCTCCCCAGTCTTGACTGACTCAAACAGGTTTTCCTCAAGGATTCACCTGTACTTTGCACCAACCATTCTCTCCTCTATCCTGACAAACTTACCAGTCCCTGCTGAAGAGAAGCATCCCCATAACATGATGCTGCCACCACCATGCTTGACAGTTGGTATTGTGTTGACTGGGTGATGTGTGGTGTTGGGCTTGCGCCAGATGTAACGCTTGGAATTTAAACCTAAATGTTCAATCTTTGTCTCGTATGGCCACACAACCTTTTTCCACGTCTGCAGTATCATCTGCATGCTTTTTCGCAAACTCCATATGTGCTTTAAGATGAAGCTTTTTGAGTAATTGCTTCTTTCTTGCCACCCGTCCATACAGGCCAGCTTTGAGCAGGGACCGGCTTATTGTTGTTGTGTAAAAACTGACTCCCATCTCAGACACAGAATTTTGCAGATCTCTCAAGGTCATTGTTGGCTTCAGAGTGACATCCCAAACCAGTTTCCTGCTTGCCCGGCTGCTCCGTTTGGGAGGGCGACCTGATCTGGGTAGTGTCTGGGTGGTATGATGCATCTTCCACTTCTTAATGATGGACTTCACTGTACCGAGAGGGATAATCAGTTCCTTTGAAATGTTATTGTATCCTTCTCCTGCTCTGCCTCTCTACCACTTTATCCCTGACTTGTTTTGAAAGCTCTTTAGGAGACTGTGTGGTCCAGCGGTTAAAGAAACAGGCTTGTAATCAGAAGGTACCTGGTTCACATCCCAGCTCAGCCACTAACTCATTGTGTGACCCCGAGCAAGTCACTGAACCTCCTTGTGCTCCGTCTTTCAGGTGAGACGTTCTTGTAAGTGACTTTTGCTGTGTATTGTTCCTTGACAACAAAGGACAAGTTCTCCATGTAATCGTACATGTCTCAGAGGGATAATATTTTTTGCGATTGCTAGAATAAATGTATTATTATGTAATGTATAAATAATCTTGATATGTTAACAAATCACAGTACATCAGTACAACTAGCATAGGGTTTACTATTGTATTGTAGCAAATTGCACTGTATTGTTATATGAATGAGGGAATTTTACAAAATAGGATGAAAGTTTCTCAAAGGCATAGAAAATCTGTTTGTTTTTAAAACACAAAAGTTGATTTCACCCATTCTCTGCTTGAATCAAAAACTAAAAAACAGGTAAATTCACTCAAAAATGAACACTGATATTAATCACTGATTTGGGGGGAAAAAAATCCAATAGTAGCAAGCCTAATAGGAATTCAGATTAATAATTATACCAGCCTTCAAAGGACATCATTTTACACCCTACCATTACTGAGATATTAATGGGTGAAAAACCATAGTTTAAAATACAAACTAATTTGAAACCTATTGTGTCATCATAATGGAATACTCACATAATGTTTATTCAATTTACAATTTTTTTAAGTGAGATATCATACTTGCACAAGTCATGCTTTTTTTCCCTAGATGTGATCATTAGTAAATCATTTTATGGAAATATATTGTCAAGTATTTAACACCTACATTATAATTTACAATAATACTTACAGCAATCTTCTGTGTAATCTTGCAACTGGCATCAATCTCTGCAGACCTTCATTTGGTAGTGCGTGATGACTCAAGTCTAGTGTATCCAATTCAGCTTCTGATGTTTGTAAGACATAGGCAAGCGCTGAGTAATGTGATGGAGAAAGGGTCTGTCGTGAAAGATTTCCTGAGGTTAAGGACACCTTGATCTCTGCAGCAAGAGAATTGTCATTCAGTTCACTTAAACAGTGAAAGAGATTGATACTTCTTTCTGGAGAGAGATTTGCCTTAATCAGCTGTTTAATGTACTTGACTGTTTTTTGGATGCCCTTTGAATTGTCTTTTGTCTTTAATAAAAGGCCTTTCAAAAGCTTTTGGTTGCTTTCCATCCCAAGGCCTAAGAGGAACCTGACCAAAAGATCTAGGTGACCATTTCTGCTCTCGGTAGCTTTGTTCAATGCAAGTTTATAAACATCATATAACTGTCTTCCAAACAGACCAAAGAATGTATCCTTTGGCGATTGCGTCAATAGATTGCGATTTTTGTTTTGAAATGATGTGAAAACATACAGAGCTGCAAAAAACTCCTGGACTGTCAGGTGTACAAAGGAATACACACTCTCTCTAACTGCTGAATGTTCTTTGAATATTTCTCTGCAAACCCCAGAATAAACCGATGACTGTTTTATATCAATGCCACATTCTCTTAGGTCCGCTTCATAAAAGATGAGATTGTTTCTTTCTAGGTTAAGAAAGGCCAACTTCCCCAAATTAAGAATGGCTTCTTGATTTTGTTTCAGTAGTTCTTCTTTGTTTTCCTCTTTATCGTTCTGTAAAGTCAGCAGGACAAGCAGGAAGTGTGTGTACACTTCTGTCAGGGTTCTGGGTATGTTCTCATTGCCATTTTTACCCAATATGTGTCCAAGAACAGTGGCTATAATCCAGCAAAAAGCCGGAACATAGCACATTACATGAAGGCTCCTTAATGTCCTCATGTGTGAGATGATCTTTTCTGCCAGAATTTGATCTTCGAATTTCTTCCTGAAGTACTCTTCCTTCTCCTGATCTTCAAAGCCTTGTATCTCAGTCACTCTGCTAATTTGTCGAGATGGAATACGACCTGTTGCTGCAGGCCTAGAAGTTATCCAAAGAGTGGCAGAGGGAAGTACATTTCCCTTTATAAGATTTATCAGCACATCATCCAAGACAGTTGACTTTTTCTCATCACACATCTTCTTACAGTTTGTAAAATCTAATTTAAGTCTGCTTTCATCCAGACCATCAAAGATGAACAGGACTTTTGAGCCAGCCGATAAAACATCTTCATACTCTCTCATGTGCGGATAATCCTGCTGAATAAGTTCCACCAGACTAATTTCTTCCTTTATCAAGCTGAGTTCACGGAATGGAAAAACGAATAGAAAATCAAATCCGTGGTCGTTACTGCCTGTCGCCCAGTCAAGAATGAACTTCTGAAGATAGAAGGTTTTCCCAATGCCAGCGATCCCCTTGGTTAGAACAGTCCTTATTCGGGGATTCTTCTCACTTGGTTTGAAAATGTCATTGCATTTGATGGGTTGAACTTGTGATCTTGCTTTTTTGGACACTGCCATAATCTCTCTGACCTCGTGGTGGTAGTTCAGCTCTCCAGATTCGCCCTCTGTTATGTGCACTTTGGTAAACACTGTGTTCAGTAGAAGTTGCTCGCCAGGTTTAGCAATACATTCGGATACACATTCAAACTTGTCTTTTAGGAAGGATTTGTGGATGTTTTTCAGTTTTTGTAAGGCAACTGAAAACAAATAAAAAATGTTAGTTGTCTATTCATTTGAATGTTTAGATCACGTGTTAATACTGATTGCTCACAGGGTTAATATTCATTCCTGTAGGTATTGGGTGGTGAATCTAAAAACAATTTAACGCTTTTAGGATTTCAAATTTAAATCACTCTGTGTTTGTGAATGCAATGTGGTTGTCTTTTTTTTTTTTTTTTTTTTTTTTTTTTTTTTTTTTAAACAGACAGTAATTTAAATTTGAAATCCTAAAAGCATCAAATTTACGCCTGTCGTGGTTCTAGTGTTAAGATGTGGGTGTTTTCTGAGGTGTGTGTTCTACATTAAGAACAAAAAATGAAAAACAACAGAACTACTGTGTAAACAGATGTACTTACACAACTGTAAAACCCAAATCAACTTTCTGTTCATAAAAAGAAAATATAACACAACTTCCATATGTCAGCTCCTATTGCATTGAGTGTAGCTGTAGCCTGCCTGCTGTGTGTCTTCTTACTGTACTGCTCTACGTTTTTACTTGTTGTATTTATTAATAACTTGCATTTCTCATACTCTTGTAAGTCACTTTGGATAAAGGCGTCAGCTAAAGTTTAAAGCTCTGTGTTGCACATTAGCTGGTGTGTTTAAAGCTCTGTGTTCTAGATAAGCTGGTGTGTTTGAAGCTCTGTGTTCTAGATAAGCTGGTGTGTTTGAAGCTCTGTGTTCTAGATAAGCTGGTGTGTTTGAAGCTCTGTGTTCTAGATAAGCTGGTGTGTTTGAAGCGTGTTCTAGATTAGCTGGTGTGTTTGAAGCTCTGTGTTCTAGATAAGCTGGTGTGTTTGAAGCTCCGTGTTCTAGATTAGCTGATGTGTTTGAAGCTCCGTGTTCTAGATTAGCTGGTGTGTTTAAAGCTCTGTGTTCTAGATAAGCTGGTGTGTTTGAAGCTCTGTGTTCTAGATAAGCTGGTGTGTTTAAAGCTCTGTGTTCTAGATAAGCTGGTGTGTTTGAAGCTCTGTGTTCTAGATTAGCTGGTGTGTTTAAGCTGGTGTGTTTGAAGCTCTGTGTTCTAGATAAAGCTGTGTTCTAGATAAGCTGGTGTGAAGCTCTGTGTTCTAGATAAGCTGGTGTGTTTGAAGCTCTGTGTTCTAGATAAGCTGGTGTGTTTGAAGCTCTGTGTTCTAGATAAGCTGGTGTGTTTGAAGCTCCGTGTTCTAGATTAGCTGATGTGTGTTTAGAAGCTTGAAGCTCTGTGTTCTAGATAAGCTGGTGTGTTTGAAGCTCCGTGTTTAGCTGATGTGTTTGAAGCTCCGTGTTCTAGATTAGCTGGTGTGTTTAAAGCTTGGTGTTCTATATTACTATTACTGGTGTGTTTAGAGCTTTAGTTGGTGCAAATATTGCACTTCAGTTGGTGCAATGTGCAAGTCGCTTTGGATAAAAGCATTTGCTAAATGACTACTATGACTACTACTACTGGAAACTTACCTGGCAGTCTGCCTGTGGTTTCCGGAATGCCAGAGATGATGGTCTGTGCAGTTTCATTGACTGTGAAAATAGTTACTGTTTCAATGAACTGGAAAATGAACTGGAAACTGTGGCAGAGCAGAAGAAAGCCCTGCACATAAACAGGGGCATGGCTAAGCCCTGATGATTTTAAACTATTAGGATTTCAAATGTATTTGTTTTGTATTATTGCTATGATTTACTGGTTGTTTATTTTAGAATGGGGTACAGAAGATGTATTTATTTTTGTTGGAGAACATACTTTGTTGAAGTATTGCATAGCAGTTTGCTAAGCATGTAGACTGACAGAGTTATAGTCGTGTTATTTTCTGAAAAGCGATTGACATTGGAGATGGCAAACTGTTAATTTCAGTACTGCATGCAGTACTGCTGTGTTGGAAACCATGGACCAGGAATGAATAGCAGTCTGTGATGCAAGCAAACTTTCGAGTTGTATACTTACTACAGACTCTATGCAAGGCTCCCAGGCACTTTAAAGCTGATAGCAATATTACTGGACTCAAAGGATCCCAAGTAGGGAAAAGTCACAGAGGATTCACTCTAAAGAGATAACAGAGCTTGAGCCAGAAGGGGCCCCAGAGCTTTACACATAACTTGATAAGAAACCTGGCGTAAACCATACATTATTGGACAGTCAGGAAGGTTATTGTGAGTTCAGAGTTAGACACACACACACTATTTCTATACACATGACATTGCCCACGAACCCTGAAATGGGAATAAATCAGTCGGGTGTATCTCGGGTGATTGGCCCATGGCCATGACTGGGGTGTTGAAGATCTGGGCTTTGCTATAAAAATGTATTGCAGTGTGATCTCTGACTCCAGGATGCTACAAGCTGCTGTGAGTTATCAGAACAGATACACATGCAGTCTGCTTTTAATAATCATCCGTAACTAACTAATTACATCTGTTCGAGAGAAGAAGGGATCTGGACTCCTGATCGGAGGTTCATGGGTTCAAATCCCAGATGAGACACTGCTGCTGTACCCTTGGGCAAGGTACTTTGCCCAGATTGCATAAACGGGTACCATAATTTGTATGTAAAAATAACTAATTGTGTCAGCCAAATAAAATGTAATAAAAATAATAATAGCTCTCAAGGGCAGTGCTTAACTCATCAAGTACAAAATACATTGTTCTTTGAACAATAAAAATCAGAACACAATCTGGATTTATATAATCTGATGCACTCTAAATCAATATTTCTTCACAGAAAACTTTTGAATCTTATAAAAGTGTAAATTTACATATTTACAACATATTTCTAGTGTCCTATTTTGAGGACAGTTAAAGACGCTCTTGTAATCGGAACACTGAAATTTCACACCGGCTATGAAGCTCAACACACAGAATATGGAGCTTTATCCTCACTGCAAAAAAACAAGAAATTGGTCATTTTTAGGCTTTAATTTCTTATTTTATATTGAGGCACCATAAAAGCATCTGAAGGGCTGCATGTGCAGAATTAACAGTGACATGTGAACTTTGTGCAGAGAAAATGTTACTAACAGGTAGTCTTTCAAATGAGGACAATGGTCCCTAATGGGTTGAACCATAGCCAATTCTTCAATTTCATAAAAGACATCAACCCAAATTTTAGAATGCAAACAAATGCAATGTGTAATCTCAAAAGTGCTTGCCATTTTTTGTTTGTCGAGAATTTCATAGGGGTCCCTTTAGCAACCTTTGCGGAACCCCAAAGGTCGTCGGACCCTCAGTTTGAGAACCAATGCACTACACTACACTGACCACAGGTGCAATCTGGTGAGTGGTGTGCCTGTGCTAGATGTTGTTATTATCAATAACAATAAAACAAATATTTCCCATCATGGGAATTTTTATTAGGTTGTCTGAAAGTATAGCCTATAATCAAACATGGCACTGTAATATTAAGGTAATATATATATTATATATATATATGAGTGAAATTAAACAGCTTTCTTCTTTATTCTTTCAATCACAGGAAATGCTGTTTTAGTTAGTTTTCAACTTGCTTTTTGAGCCTGTCAGTGTGAACAAGCATTTGCCCTCAAGATGAAGCAGAACCCCAGTTTAATAGATCTGTACTTACCCTTGTGCACCTCGCTCTTCAGTGTCTCTGCAAGATCATTCTGGTGGATTCCAGTCAGGGTTTTAGCTGCAACCTCCACAGCATAATCATCACCATAGAACTCAACCATCTTGCGCACTACGTCAATCTTATCAGCAGTTTCCAAAAAGCTTTTGGGAATGTTTTTAAATCCTTCTCTCAGTTCCACATCCTCCAGTTTAAATTTAAATCTTTTGTAAGGGTCTTCATATAAATCTTCTAGCACACAAAGGAGGAGATCCTTTCTTGTAGCCATTGTATACGTTTGTGAAGAAAACTATTTCATCTGAAAATGTTTTAAAAAAATAAATAAGGTTAGCAAAGTTTTATAGGCCATCCTAAAACATTTTCTAAAAACTTGGTCCCACACTTAATGCCAAAACACCACAGAGCATTAACCCTGACATGCCTGTTGTCCTACATACAGGTTACTCAGACATGATACTTAATAAATACTTAATAATTATAAAGGGCAGGGTTAAATAAGTGAGTCTCATTGCTAAACCCACACCGAGTAAGAAACCACACTGCTGTTACTGGTGAAGAACGCTGATAACGCTGCTCAATGCGAAAAAAATAAATAAATCTATTGATTTATTCAACCAGTAGGAATGAAAATTGAGGGGTTGGGAGTGGTTATGATCTGTCATTTACCTACAGACGCTTTTACACAAAGCAGCTTACAGAGACTAGGGGTTAACTTAGGCATCAACAACTGTTGCTGCTGCTCTTCAAATAGGAATGACGGAGCACAAAGAGGTGAAGAGACTTGCTCCGAGTCACATATAGCGAGTTAGCGGCTGAGCCGGGATTTGACCCGGGAACCTCCTGGTATCAAGCCCCTTTCTCACTGCGTTTCCAACATTTTAACTATTAGAAATATTAGAAAAGAACATTTTCATCATTATCAATGACAGTGACAGTGCCTGTGACAGTATCAGTGACTGACTTTGACAGTATCAGATGACAGTGCCTGTGACAGTGACTGTGACAGTATCAGATGACAGTGCCTGTGACAGTATCAGTGACAGTGCCTGTGACAGTGACTGTGACAGTATCAGTGACAGTGCCTGTGACAGTGTCAGTGACAGTGCCTGTGACAGTGTCAGGGACAGTGCCTGTGACAGTATCAGGGACAGTGTCTGTGACAGTATCAGGGACAGTGTCTGTGACAGTATCAGGGACAGTGTCTGTGACACTGACAGTATCAGGGACAGTGTCTGTGACAGTATCAGGGACAGTGTCTGTGACAGTATCAGGGACAGTGTCTGTGACAGTATCAGGGACAGTGTCTGTGACAGTATCAGGGACAGTGTCTGTGACACTGACAGTATCAGTGACAGTGCCTGTGACAGTATCAGGGACAGTGTCTGTGACAGTATCAGGGACAGTGTCTGTGACAGTAGGGACAGTGCCTGTGACAGTCAGGGACAGTGTCTGTGACAGTATCAGGGACAGTGTCTGTGACACTGACAGTATCAGTGACAGTGCCTGTGACAATGCCTGTGACAGTGCCTGTGACAGTATCAGGGACAGTGTCTGTGACAGTGGCTGAGATGTATATGTTAATATTATAGTTCATACCCCAATTCAGTTCAAGCTCATTTTGAACACTTGCGAGTGAATCTCTTACATCTTCTTAATCCTTGTATCATGTGGCACGTCATACCTTTCTCAATAAATCATGATTTACTTACATTATATAATAGCACAAACACATTTTTAATGGGAAAATTAAAAGCATCGCCACCTTGTCACTATGGAAACTGAAAAATTCTACTTTTGCGCATGGGGTGCAAATGTTTACTCTGAATTCTTAAATTGCTAGATAAACACAATGAATAAAAAAATATATTTTATAACCCTATAGATGCTTTGCTCATAATAAAACAAAACATTTTCACAGAATACCTGAACAGTGCAAAGAAAACTCATTTGAACCTGACCCCCCGACTCCCCCACACTACATGGACTCTTCCAAACTGCCAGCTGCATAAAAAGTTTAATAATTTAGTATGGAGTTGAATTGGCAAATTCCATGCATCAAATGCCACGTTGCTCATATTACACTATTTACTGCTACCAGCAAATGAATGTAGTTATCTAAAGTTATGATGAGCAAGAAGTGAAACTTTTTAAATTATCACAAAAAACTTGCTTTCACTGAATTAGGGGATTAACTATAATGACAATATCAGTGATATTCCTAGAAATATGAATGACTACATCAATTACAGTGACAGTAATACGAGTTTGTCAATTGATTTTTAACCAGACAGTAAGAAAATGTTCTGTACTTTTCCTTACAACCTCTACACAGTCCACATTATCTCTCATTGTGTCTAATGCAAAATAAACATGTCTACAATTCTAGATCAGGCTTCTAACATTATTTAGTGTCGTCTTGATAAGAAATTGCGACACTACAAGAGAAAAAGAATTCTGACACATCTGGGTTAAAGCAGCAGATGACAAGTACTTCATTACACAAATCACAAGCGCCACACAGATCTACACACTGAGATAAAAACAGTCTCCCAAGTCGAGTGAAATCCAACAGGTCACTTATTTTTATAATAGGATAAAAACTGTTGACAAACTGCAAAAAGTGCAAATATTTCGCTCAGTGTGTCAGTGTGATGATGGCCAAACACTGGCCAAAATGTCTGCACTTTGCACTTTTGGCCATCATATTACCATAACCCTGGTTCCCTGAAAGAGAGTGACAACCATTACTGAATGGGAAGAGCCTCTCTGACCGTCAATCACTGAGCATATATAAAAAAAGCTGCCTATCAGGGCCCTGCTGTGAGGGGGAAGTCCCGCCCACCTCCTGTTGAAGAGGGACAAACTCACAGTAGCACAATGCAATTTTCTTTCAAAAACAGAGCTCAGCTGAGGACACGACCGCGAATGGTAATGGTTGTCATTCTCTTTTCAGGAAACCTGAGTTATGGTAATAACCTAACGTTCCCTTCAATTCGAATGACAATCATTACCAAAGCTGTACCAAAGCTGTCGTGGCTCCAGATTACAGACAGTACAGCCCCATGGCGATAGCAACAGAGCCCACGTGACGCCTAAGGGCATGCCGCCTGCAACACCCTAGAGCCCAGAGAGGGTCTTGTTCGGTTTGTAACATCAAGGCGTTAAAAACGCGCAAATATCTGACTACCTGTCCATGTAGCAGCACTGCATAACTCATCTAAGGAGGTGCCATGAGGGAAAGCCCATGAAGTTGCCTGGCCCCTGGTAGAATGGGCCGTAATGTCTCCAGGTAACGGGGAGTCCGTCTGTTCATATGCCAAGCGTATCACATCTGTCACCCAGTGCGCTAGACGTTGCTTCGATAGGGCCTGACCTCTAAAGTGGGACCCATAGCAGACAAACAGCTGGTTGGACTGTCTCCAGGACGCTGTCCTATCCAAATAACAGCGCAGAGCCCGAACTGGGCATAGCGTGTGTTGTCTACGGTCCTCCTCTGACTCGTGCGGCGTGATGGTTACGTACCCTCGGGAGGCGGGACCGTGGAGGTCACTGGGGGAAGGGGGCCTTTCGGCGGCTTTGATATAGGAGCTCAGTGACACCTACCAATAGGAAGGAGGGTATCCCATAACGATGTTTGGTGGCAATCTTCAAATTGAAAGGATATGGGCATTTCACCAGTAACAACAGTCTAGTTTCTTACTCTGTGTTTCAGAAAGCGCCGAACATGCAGCGGCACTCAAGTGTCATTCCGAGTGAAGTATTTAAAGGCCAATTTATAGAGGACCGCGCAGAAGCACGATGAAACATAGTGCTGTGTCTTGTAGTACATTCTATTTTGTAAATAAATATGTTTATAATTTCTTTATAATCTGCAAATGGTACTGATATCGACCTAATAATGCATAAGGATGAGGTTTTAAAAAGAAAACATTAGATTTAACTGTAACCCACATTATTTCAAACAATGGGTGACAGTAAAATAACATTTAAAACAACAACCAACAGGTCTAGTGAGTTACCACACCCCACACCCCAGTACAGCAAGCACTGTATTTCACCTACTGTCCCATTGCAGCCCTCGCTCGTCTCGGCACAATAAAAGAGTTTGTTTTGAAGCTTTTCCTCTCTGTCTAAACGCAAACTCTGCTTTCAAGCACATCAAAAGTTACTGATTGAAACGGCAGTTATGCTTTCACCAACTGTAAGAAATTTGGCACGTCAAAACTTGAATTTCTTTATTTATAATACTACCTGTTGCTCTTTTTGACAAATAACACCATTGTTTACTCACCGTTAGGAATGGGCTGTAATTCTCACACTGAAATCTAAACAAAACAGTAAGTAGCTGTGTAAAGCGTTTGCCGTGTGCGTCCTTCTTGCTGAGACGAAGCTTCTGTTACTTGCAGCTGAACCCATCTCCTATCCCCAGCTAAATTTCACCAAGATAGAAACTGAAAAGTACAAACAGAAAGTGGATTTGTAGCTGACATGCTAATTGCACTTTGCCTTTTTTAACTTTTTTAATTTAAAATCTATATGTGACATGACGTTCTGAGATTTCTATGGTAGCATTAAAGTAGGTTGAACCTGCCGACCGCGGTGTCAGGAGACAGTGCCTCACTTTCCTGCAGACACTTCAAATCCAGGCTGGTAACTCGGGGGTGGCATCTGGCCTTACTAAAGGTTTCATGACTGACATGCAGAGATGTTAACACTTCTACTGTTAAAATATGTATTTAGTCCAGCTCTCAGTGTTATAAAACTAGAGACTAAATATTGGTCGCTTGTTGAACTTCTTGCATTGGCATAAAATCCCCTTAAATGTCGTTGAGATTTTTTTTACTTATTTCCATATTTTTCCATATATTGAATCCATATTTTTTTCTTTAAACCAGTCTTTAAGTACATTAGCAGCCCAGGCTGTAGTTTTTCTTAGCGTTTTTTTCAATCTTTGTTTTCTTCTATTTCATTTAGCTGTTCCTCATCTACTGTGTCTACTTTTGAAGGTGCACGCACTTTGTTTTTTTGTTTTTTTCAGGTGTACTGCTGTCGTCACTCAGAAAGTTGGTTTTGTACCAGTTATCTGTTTCATCCCCAAATATATTAAAGGAAATAGGTGGAATGTCACTCATTTTTGGCAGTGGCTTTGGAACTAATAACAAATAAAATGGCAGGTTGTAATGGAATTTAGAATGCAGTGGTGTGTAGTGTCTCATTAGTACACAAGCGGTGCAATATATAGATATATATATATATTTTGTGTGTGTGTGTGTGTGTGTATACAGTGCCTTTCAAAAGTATTCAGACCCCTGACTAATTCTCTCATACTACTGAATTACAAATGGTACATTGAAATTTCTTTCTGTTCGATGTTCGTTGTTCAGGTTGGTTGGACGACGCTTGTGGACCGCAATTTTCAAATAGTGCCACAGATTCTCAATGGGATTGAGATCAGGACTTTGACTGGGCCACTGTAGGACATTCACTTTTTTGTTCTTGAGCCACTCCAGTGTTGCTTTGGTCTTGTGCTTGGGATCATTGTCCTGCTGAAAGGTGAATTTCCTCCCAAGCTTCAGTTTTTTAGCGGACTGAAGCAGATTCTCTTGAAGTATTTTCCTGTATTTTGCTCCATCCATGCTTTTCAATTATAACAAGATGCCCAGTCCCTGCTGATGAGAAGCATCCCCACAGCATGATGCTGCCACCACCATACTTCACTGTAGGGATGGTGTGTCTTGAGGCATGGGCAGTGTTAGGTTTGCGCCACACATAGCGCTTTGAGTTCTGGCCAAAAAGCTCTATCTTGGTCTCATCTGACCACAAAACCTTTTTCCACATCGCAGCTGGGTCTCTATCATGCTTTCTGGCAAACTTCAGACGTGCTTTCAGATGGTACTTTTTGAGTAACGGCTTCTTTCTTGCCACCCTCCCATACAGGCCAGTTTTATGCAGAGCTCTTGATATGGTTAACTGGTGCACCATTACTCCACTCCCAGCCATTGAACTCTGTAGCTCCTTCAAAGTGATTGTTGGCCTCTCTGTGGCTTCTCTCACAAGTCTCCTTCTTGTCTGAGTGCTGAGTTTTGAGGGACGGCCTTTTCTTGGCAGTGCCTGGGTGGTGTGATGCAGCTTCCACTTCCTGATTATTGATCCAACTGTGCTCACTGGGATATCCAAATACTTGGATATTATTTTGTACCCTTCCCCTAATCTATGCATTTGTATTACTTTATCTCTAAATTCTGTAGAATGCTCTTTGGTCTTCATTTTCCTTCAGATTCACAGCCTTACCAATGATCCTTCAACAGTGGGGTTTTTATCCAGAAAATGTGACAGGAACTTTAATGGTTCACAGGTGGAGGCCAATGGTAAGGTAATTGTGTCCTCGTTAGGGCAATTTCTTTCATCGGTGCAAACTGGGAGCTTCCACAGCACAGGGGTTGAATACTTATACAAGCAAGATATTTCAGTTTTTTATTTTTCTTAAAAATATTTCCCAACATAAAACCAATGTCACCTTACAATAATTGATTCTGAGTTTAAGTGTTGTAAAATAAAATATCAAACGGAACGAAATTTCAATTTACCATTTATAATTCAGTAATATGAGAGAATTGGTCAGGGGTCTGAATACTTTTGCAAGGCACTGTGTGTGTGTGTATATATATATATATGTATATATATATATATATATATATATATATATATATATACCCCATATATATATTCTAGAAATTTGTAGAAAAATTAACACATACACACACACCCCCCTTGTAATACACATTAGCTCAATATACAGTGCCTATAGAAAGTCTACACCCCTGGAAAAAAATCCTCATTTCAAAATTTTCACCCTTTTGTTGCCTTATAGCCTGGAATTAAAATGCATTAAAATAGTTTTTTTTTTTTCATTTATCTACACATCCTACCCCACAACTTCCAAGTGAAAAAATATTCTAGAAATTTGTAGAAAATTAATTAAAAATAAAAACTGAAATAGCTTGGTTTGAGAAGTGTCCACCCCCCTTGTAATAGCAATCCTAAATTAGCTCAGGTGTAACCAATCACCTTCAAAATCACACACCAAGTTACGTGGCCTCCATCTGTGTTAAATTGTAGTGATTCACATGATTTCAGGATAAATTCAGACTGGTCAAAGTGTGCCATGTCACAATAATATCCCAAGCACTTCACAAATCTGGCCTGTATGGTAGGGTGTCAAGAAGGAAGGCATTACTCAAGAAAGCCCACCTTCAATCCCGTTTGAAGTATGCAAAAAAAAAAAAAAAAAAACTGTAGCCATGCAAACAGTTTTGTGGTCTGACGAACGTTTTTTGTGGTAACACCTATCACATCATAGTTAAAAAAGTTCTAGAATTTTGTTTTCTGAACTTTTTGGCCTAAATGCAAAGCGTGATGTTTGGCGCAAACCCAACACAGCGTCTATACAGATAGTCCTCGTTGTAAATGTGGTCCAATGATCCCTTACTGTGAAGCATGGTGGTGCGGGTAGCAGAAAATACCACAGTTTTGGTTTTCTCATTTCCTTCCTAGCTCTCTGAATTTGTTTTGTCAGGGATTTTCGTCATCGGCAATGTTGTTTGGACCGATGTGGACACTTGACAGTCGTCTCCTGTTCGCTAGGGACTAGGGCACTTGACAGGATTGAAAGGAAAATGAATGGCGCAAAGTACGGAAGAGTCCTTCGAGGAAAACCTGCTGCCCTCTGCAAGAAAGCTGAAACTGGGACGGAAGTTCACCTTTCAGCATGACAACGACCCAAAGCACACAGCCAAAGCTACACTGGAGTGGCTAAGGAACTAGACTAGTTCCCGTCCCATTTAAATGCAGTCCATCCCGTCTCTACAGCTAGTCCTCGTTGTAGAAATGGTCCAATGTCACGCTAGGTGAAGACTTCCTTGTTTGCACAAAAAGGTAAGTTTTCAGTGATGTGCTAGACCGAGGCTCCCGGAAGGCAGCACACTGTTGTAGTAGGCGGTCCAAACTGCGAACTGAACTTGCTTTGTTTCTCAATAAGGTTCCCCAACAATCATGAACTCCCTTCTTTTTACTGTCTTGTTTGGATGTAGTTCCTTTCATTCTCTTGTTGTTGGTACTGCTCATCAAAATTCTGAAGTGACTAAAATCTGTTGGCTGTTTCGATTTCTTGGTTGTGTTTGTGCCTACCTGAAAGCTGTTCTGTCAGTCAGAGCCCCGACCTAAATCCAATCGAAAACCTGTGACGCAACTTGAAGATTGCTGTCCATCAACGCTCCCCAAGGAACTTGACAAAGCTTGAACAGTTTTGTAATGAAGAAGTGTCAAATATTGCCAAATCTAGGTGTGCAAAGTTGGTAGAGACCTATCCCAACAGATTCACAGCTGTAATTGCTGCTAATGGTGCTTCCACCAAGTTAACTCAGGGGGGTGGAGACTTATCCTATTATGATCTTTCAGTTTTGTATTTAATATACAACTTTTTTTTTTCCACTGACACAACAAAATGTGAAAACAGTTCAAGGGGGTGTAGACTTTCTATACCATGTTTTTAACACTCTCATATATTACGTGTTTAAATGGTAAAAGCTCATCTTTTTTTGTACAATTCTGGTCAGGTGACAATAGAAAATAAGAAATAGACGAATTCGTATGATCTGCAATAAATACACCCGATGTTTAACTTTTAAATTATGATCGTGTTACTATATACAGTTATTTTAACAGCTTCAGAATCACCACAGCGTCAATGAATTGAAGAAAGCAAAGCCTCAGTGTATCCCCTGTGTTAATCTGCTAACCCTGCTTGACACGCAGCACATTGCGATCGTATAAGAAAGCAGCGGTCATTGTGTTGTTATTATTATGAACCACGCCGCTGCTCGCACAGTACTGGACACCTGACAGTGCAGCAGAATGCAGTTCCTGTACCGCGTTACAAACGGGACGCGCTGCACAGAGCGGTACAGACTGTGCAATTAAAATCTCCTGCAGCGCTACAGACGAGCCGCCGATCCTCACCTCTGATTAACAAGACCTGAATATAAACCCGATCTGAACTCGGTCTGTTTCAAAGAGCGCTCAGAGCGCCGGAGAGTCTGCGGGCAGGTTTAATAATAATGAATGAGCCCCGTGTCTGCTCGAGTCTCGCATCAAACCCGCCCTCCTCGATACAATACAAACACATTACACCCCCCCGTACCACACACGGGGTTTCCAGCGGGTGTAGAGAATTCAATTTCAATAACTCACCTCTCTCTTTCTCTCTCTATCTTCTAATTCCGCTTGTCTTTTTCTCTAAGCAGCACAAACAATAACATTTCCGGTTCCGACTGGTGTGCGTATCTAAAGGTTCCCTCCATTGCGGGAAACCAGTGCTTGCATGTTGTTAACTCTATATAATACAAACACATTACACACTCGGGGTTTCCAGCGGGTGTAGAGAATTCAATTTCAATAACTCACCTCACTCTTTCTCTCTCTCTCCACCTTCTACTTCCTCATGTCTTTTTCTCTAAGCAAAACAAACAGGCGAACTTCCGGCTCCGACTGGTGCGCGTAACATGCAGTCTTTGCATGTTATTAAGTAAAGGTTTGTTTAACTAATTCCTCGTGTAAAATAAAGGACTCGTTTGTACACGCAGTATTAATACTGAAAAGCTAAAGTAATGTCTTACTTGGGACTCCCATCAGGGAGCACTTTCAGTGCATTCATAACAAAAAACAAAGATATTAAGCCCATATAAATATGCACACTTTTTGTGATGCTAGAACAGGGTGTAGGGAGTGTTGACAGTTTCACCCTAAACTTGCACACTGAAAGTAGCATGTCAAAGCAATACAGAATCTAATCAGAAAAATATGCCTGTGTAATTGCAACCCGGAAGCTGTATTACCTGCTGCCACCACACACAGGACTACAGAAACTGGCAAGGGATTCTGGGAGTTGTAGTTTTTTCATGTTTTCAGTATCACCGCTATGCGACTGGATACTGAAGGCTGCATTAGCTACTGCATTAGATTTTTTTAGTTTTACATCAGCTAAGGTGAGTAATACAAACTAGGGATAGTACACAAATGTAATAGATTCATGTTTTATTAAAGTTTTTGCATGTGCTTGGACACTTAATATACGTTTTTGTGTACACATCACTCACAGAATTGTATAATAAAGTTTGTTTCTAGAATTCTGTACTTTGTATGTGTGTGTATGTATGTGTGTGTGTGTTTTATAATATGCATAGTTGTCAGCACTGAGCTTTCAAAGTAAGGGGAGACTGCATGAATTTGAAAACAGGCCTTCACAGACAGGGTTACCATATGACTTCATGTACAATAGAACAGTTTTGGGATAGTTTCGGCTCTTCAACTCACACCCCAATATTTTCTGGTAAGTGTGGTCATGCTGTGAACAGTGCCCAAGAGGTGTAAAATCTACCAGAATGCATTGCAAGTGGAAAAGCCTGAACTGTCCCAGTGAACAAGGAGTCACATGGTAACCTGAATGCATGCCTGCCACAGGCTTCCCATGGGTCCTAAAGCATGACAAATACAGACAGGAACTGCACTGCAGGGAATAGTGATTGTAGATCCTGAAATGTTAGAAAATAATTGCTTTTGTAAAAATGTAAATTTAAGATACAGGAGAAAATCTGTCCTGTGAGTCGTCAGGGAGAAGGGCCTAAAATAATGGAGAGGGGACAGGCCTGGCTTTGGTGGTCAGCTGTGGTTTACTAAAATAAAACACCAGCTTTTGTTTTCAAATGAAGTTGGTTTAAAACCTAAACATTAACATGACACCCCCTCAATCATTATTATTTACACACAAGGCTGCCAAATCGTATTCATAAATCAGTAAAGCAGAGCACTGGTTTGTTTCTTCTTGAAGCCTGGATTATGCCAGTACATTACTGTGACAGAAAGACGATGATTCTTGGTGGTAAATCTCCCTCTCGACCTGTGAGGCCACTAAGTAACGGGAGCAGAATACTCTGGACTACTTGACCTGATACTTTGTTCAGAGGGTTAAAAGGAAGTCGGTCACGTAGAAAAAAGACAGAGCTTCATTACACTAACTCATTGACCCGGAAGGTAAATAATGTGGCAGCCGCGGATCACAGGAGCGGTTGTTGTCGTTTACCAAGGGGTCATGAGTGACGGTATAAATAGGGGTGGAAGTGATGTATCTGTTCCTTCATTGGTTTAAAAGCATTTTGAACTGTAAGGACTGTAAGAGACCTGTGAGGAATAATAATGTTTGTGAGTGTTTTGTTTTTATGTGTTATATATTACTAGATGGCTAAACACAATTCCGGAGCTGTCGCCAGAGGCCAGAACAAACCCAGAACAGCACTGCACTGTATCACAATAAACTGGATTAGCACCACTAGCACCAATTCACACACTAACGGACTTGTGCAAGTGTTTTGTGTTTTGTGTCAGTGTATAATAAAAATGGAACTATTATTTGCGGGGCAAACCCGGGGATTATAATTTAATTAATACACGCGGCTGTATTCATTATTTACTGTTTGTTTCATCGTCAGGGACTGGACAGAACAAACCTTTGCACCTGGATTACAACCGGCTGTTCACTAATCACCTGCACACTTTTAACCACAATTACACATTGTATACTGAAGTTGAATTTATATATAAAATGGCTACCTACAATGTATTGTAAAAAAAAAAAAGACAATGGGGCGAGAGGGCTTCATTTTATTTTAGCACCTAGTTAAATAACTGAAGGTATAATAATTGCCCTGTTATTGTTCAATAGAAATGTCTTTATAAAAACAGGGTTATGGCTCAATGGAGGAGGGAAGTCTTTGCCCCTGGGTTCACACAGTGAATCAGTGGAGGGTCTTTAGATAACACACCCTATGGAGCATGGCCTGATCAGGAACTGCCAAATCTTGAGATAAGAAAAATACACAATGCAACAAGTGGAGAGAATACCACTAACACACATACCCCCCAGAAAAACACCACACACAAACACAATCCAAAACAGCCTTTACAAAACAAGATTTTTATTTATTAATATACACTTTCTGGTTTTTTCCAAACAAGATACAACTCCAGCTACAAAGACAGCCACTGAACATACACCCATTGCAGCTCAAAGAAGAGATCTCACATTGGACTTGGGCTGCAAGAGAATAAAAATAAATAAATAAATAGGATTTACACCAAAAAGTGAAAACATCCCATGGTAAAGTTAATTTTACTTTAACTGAAATGGAGTTCATGTTATGCATATTACTACTTCTAGGCATAAAGTAAAGGAATCCCTGGGATCCTTCAAGAGGTTGCTTGATGAGATTCTGGGATCAATAAGCTACTAACAACCAAACGAGCAAGATGGGCCGAATGGTCTCCTCTCGTTTGTAAACTTTCTTATGTTCTTATCAATCCATCTCTCTTCAGCTCAATTGGGACAGAAGACACAAACGCCTTCACAGCACCACCATCCATCTCTTCAGCACTGCGACCTGCTGGAGGAGTCTAGTAAACAAACTGGACAGAAGAAATTCATACAACATTTTCACTTCAAACCTCTTCAGATGAGAAGGGAACAGCACTCTTGCATTCCTGGAGACTGGGTGAAAGATGGTCAAGTACTCATCTGCAGAGTTCTCACAGCTACAAAGAGTAAGTAGTCAGGAGCACATCAGCCACAATTCCAGTTCCTGTGTTTTGTAGCAGCAATCTCATATTCTAGCATCTTACTTGTCCACAACAACATCCCACTTTGGAGAACTAGTCCTGTCAGCAGAAAAGGTTGCCCAGCAGTTCTCTAAAAATTCAGCCTGTGGATCCCTGCTGTACAGGAATTCTACCTCAAAATACAAATTCCTCAAAATATAAAATTCGTAAGTAACTATTGCAGCTGCTTTTATTGCTTGCAGCTGCTACCTCGTTTACCTTCCAGGTCAATACTTTCCTGCAACGGAGTCTCGCCTTCATCCAGGCTGACCTACTTCCTGACCCTGGAAATGAACTGTCAGGTCAGCCCATTCAAAGACTTTCCTTTTCACTATTTTGTGCCCTCACAGGTCAGGAGATTTCCAACCAAAACTCATATTTCCGTCACATTGTTCCACAGGAATTGACATTGAAGTAGAAAAAAACATTGATAGCATCAGACTGAAGAGGCTGACAACTAGGATCCCTTAGTTAGTTGACTTGGAGACAAGCTGGGGAGAGACTCCACTTTCACAGCAAGAGCTGCCATAGTTCCATTGGTGAAGCAATCTGAAACATACATTTGGCTAGGATAAGGAATCAGATTAGTGCCAATACCATTTCTGGCAAAAGGTTGCATGTCTCAAAAGCAGCTATTGTACAGAATTCTTGTTCTGCAGGAGAGTTACCAATCATCTTTATAGGGAAGCTGTAGGACAGAGAGTAGTTAGCCACCACAACCATGGTCTCAATATCCTTCAAGGTCAAGTCAAGCCTGCTTCTGATGCCTGAAGAACTGATCACCTACAGGGAGAGATTACACTTTACAGTAATGTGTTGAACCCAAAACAGCTGAACTGCACATTACAAAGTTCCATCACTTGCTTTATATGTAGAGTTTGTAGACTAAACCCAAAGTCAGATAGCAAGCAACACATCTACAGGAAGGAAGTGTTTTCAAAAGGGCAATTGGATGGTTGAACAGGTCGGATGGTACCTTTTGCTTCACATTGGGGTCCTCAAATGGCACCTGGAGAGGGTAGGTCTTGGATTCACATGCTGCTGGACATTATAACCTTTTAGGTTAGCTTCTGGCACAGTTAAAGTCTCTGGTCCAACTAGAATTTTGACAACCTCCACATCAGGCTGGAATGTCCCCAGGTTCACATTGAACACTATGTCTTTAAGAACTGTGTCTGAAATGAAGCATGCAGTTAAAATGAAGGATATGAAGTGGAGCGCTGCAACAAATCCCTTTCTTTGAATTATTGCACGTGAACAAGTTCTGCATACTGTTTGTGACAACTGGTGGCCAGGGTCGGATTAACCCATCACAGGGCCCTAGACAAACACACACTATTATCAAACCTGCAGCAGCATGTATCTCATGAATCATTGACAGTTTAAACAATGATTAACCTTTTACAGAGGTAATGGAAACATAATAATGTGCCCTTGTGGCAAAGTGGCCAAGTGGAAACAGGTGCAATAGTGATGCAGTGCGGTAATGAAACGGACACAGCCTGGTAATTAGGTTTGGAAAGTGTTATTTTTATTTATATTAGATTTACTACCAAGAATCATTGTATTTCATTCACAGCCCTTTAATAATACACACACACACACACACACACACACACAGATACTGGAAAACATACAGGTAGGAAGAGAGAGAGAGAATCTGTCAGCTCTCCACTCACTCAGACAAGTAGGATGGAGAGGTAAGAGACTGGGAGGGAGGTATGCTGACTCCAGTGTGAATTTGCTGGTGTATTTTTAGGCTTCCGAACCAAATGAAGCTCTCCCCACATTCAACACAGTGATACAGCTTCTCTCCAGTGTGAATTCGCTGGTGTGTTTTTAGAATTCCTAACCGACTGAAGCTCTCCCCACATTCTGTACACTGATATGGCTTCTCTCCAGTGTGAATTCGCTGGTGTGTTTTCAGAATTCCTAACCGACTGAAACTCTCCCCACATTCTGTACAATGATACAGCTTCTCTCCAGTGTGAATTCGCTGGTGTCTTTTTAGACTGCCTAACCGACTAAAGCACTCCCCACATTCAGTACAATGATACGGCTTCTCTCCAGTGTGAATCCGCTGGTGTGTTTTTACGTTTCCTAATCGACTGAAGCGCTCCCCACATTCAGGACAGTGATACGGCTTCTCTCCAGTGTGAATTCGCTGGTGTCTTTTTAGAATTCCTAACTGACTGAAGCTCTCCCCACATTCAATACAGTGATAAGGCTTCTCTCCAGTGTGAATTTGCTGGTGTCTTTTTAGGTTTCCTGACTCAATGAAGCTCCGCCCACATTCAGTACAATGATATGGCTTCTCTCCAGTGTGAATTCGCTGGTGTTTTTTTAGGTGTCCTGACTGATTGAAGCTCTTCCTACATACATTACATTGATGCGATATCCTTGGCCGGGATATGTTTTTTGAATCCTTAAACGAGTTAATAGACTCCTCTTTACTGTGGACACAATCCAGTTCAGTCTCCTCTTTATTGTGGACAGTCTCCAGTTCAGTCTCTTCTTCTTTATTGTGGACAGGCTCCAGTTCAGTCTCTTCTTCTTTAATGTGGACAGGCTCCAGTTCAGTCTCTTCCTCTTTAATGTGGACAGGCTCCAGTTCAGTCTCTTCTTTAATGTGGACAGGCTCCAGTTCAGTCTCTTCTTCTTTATTGTGGACAGGCTCCAGTTCAGTCTCTTCCTCTTTAATGTGGACAGGCTCCAGTTCAGTCATCTCCTGTTTAATGCGGACAGGCTCCAGATCAGTCATCTCCTGTTTAATGCAGACAGGTACCAATTCCAGAACCTCCTCCTGTTTAATGTAAACAGACTCCATCTTTGTTCCTTGGCTTTCACCTGGATAAGGTAGTCCTGAAAACAGAAAATGAAATGAAGTATTATGATCTGTTCTCTATTGGTGTGTTTACACTTGCAACTCAAACCTGAACTGGCTTAGGCTCTATCAGATTCAAAGATTCTTATCATTTGAGCCCCCGTTTACACAGTCCTAGGCTGGCTTTGGCCCCGTATGCAAGCGCATAGCCCCTGAACTGCAGCGCGTGCCCGATGACATCATAACAACCACCCCCTCCCAAAACACAGACACGGAAGTGTTTAAATCAACAGCAAGCCTGCCCTTTGTGTCACTTGTGTGTTTCTACTTCAAGGTGGTTGTTCCATGTCAATTAAGACTTCATTTTGTCATCAGAAATGGAGCCGAGCATTGAGAACATGCACATCGGACATTTAAAGAAACAGCTGCTATTGTCTACATTTAAACATCAGGCTGACAACTCTTCTTATATGTAATTGTAAACAATATCTCCCATTTATTTTATTACCCATGACAAGTATTCCATGCACACAGAGAAAGAAGGCAGGTGCAGAGCGTTCAGTTTCAGAGCCCCAGTTGTGGAATGATCTGCCTCGTTTTGGAAGGGAGGCACCATCTCTTGCTGCTTTGAACCCTTCCGCTCAGGTGAGCATTCTACCTGTTTGAGGTCTGACTGACGTAATGTGACTCTCGGCTTGTGTATCAGGATCATTTGTCAGTCATTTGGTAAGCAACCAATGGTTGTTTAAAATGGCTTAAAATGGGCGTCTAACGTCAGCGTTACATCATCGCTCATAGATGAATCATTTCTAGCAGCGCTGTAGCGGAAGGGTTGCATTCAGATTAAAAGATGCATTTTTATAATGTAGCAGACGTACTTTAAAAGGGAACATTTTAACATCCTATTGTATATGGCTCATCTGTGTTGATGTATTTTACACTGTTGATTTGTATCACTGCGTTTTAAAGTAATTTATTAAATGACTTGTTTAACTGCTTTACTGCCTGTATTTTAACCCCTTAGTGGTCCACTTATTCAGCACTTGTCAGGTGTGTCAGGTCCAATTTATTTTCACATGACCGGATTTTTGTTTATATGGCAGGGTTCTCACCAGCGCATGAAAACATACTGTTTCAGCAAGGCAAAGAGACGTATTTTATCTGAAAAGATGCAGATATTTGCCGTATAATACCAGACCCTACCATTTACAATACACAAAAATATTAGATTTAATTACAGTTACAGAGTTTCTAACTTCTGAATAGGTTTGCAGAGGTATTCATGTGCTGCAAAATCCTTTACATTAATTTGACTGTGCCTCAGTTTTCTTTCCACTACAGAATAGTAAAGCAAAATTGTGCCAGTAGACAGTGCTATTAGTGTATGTTAATATTAATGCCTCCCTGACCAACCGCAGCTCTAGCTACACAAAATTGCACTAATGTAATTAATAATGTTAGTAGGATTATACAGCCACTACTGTGTTTAACAAAACATGTTTTTTTTTTACCGTGTTCTTTCACCTGTACTACTGACAGTAATATTGCACTGATTCTGACATTAAAACAATAAATCATAGTGAGACGAATCCTTTTTAATCTAATACATGTTTATTGTTTTATTAAATTATTCCTCCTTCGAATCCACTTTGTTACCATTTCCAAAATATATTTCAACACATTTTAAAGACAGCACAGGGAAGAAAACAAAAAACAAAACTTAGCTGTGAATTTGAAGCTGCATGTTTCTGGCTTTCCATCTGTGAAAATGTTCTTTCATGACCAGGGGAATGTTTGAAACCATGACTGCTTCACCTCCCTGTGACTAGTATCACGGTCATATTTTAGTTGTGTGCATGGGTGGCTGGTATTCCTTGAGCTGCATCTTTTGGTAGATGATTCTGGTAATTGGTCTGTCTAATTTGTTTTATATCAGGTTTTTTTCCCCCGTTTGGATGCCATGTGGGTTTGTTTTTGTTTGTTTGTTTTTTACAAGCAGCGCTGTCCACTGATTGTTTCTATTAGAGCCTCTGTGGCATGCACATGTTACGCAATCAAGCTAAAGAGATTTAATTTGTCAAAATGAAAGCAAACTAAAACAGTCTATATTGACTCACCTAGCAGCACACGCTGAATGTGCGGGCAGTCTTACCCAAGTACATTTTTCAAAGCCTTCTCCACCGTATGTAAACTTTGGGAAAAGCAGTTGAGCCACAAGGGAAAACGTTTCAAAGACATGGCGAGCGGCTAGCGGGAATGTAGCATAAGCTGGTTTAAATAAATAAATCGTTCAGAAGAAGAACAGTAATGTCTATTCCAAACAGTTCTGAGATATTCAATCTTTTTTTATTTCAAGGTCTTTAGAAAAAAATCCAAAGTTCCACAATTTTACAATAATCCTTTTGTATGACTTCAGTTTCCCATAGATAGATTTTCATATAGTATGTAGGTTTTAAAATATAAAATGTGGGACACCGTACATGCCTAGTTGTGAAAAAACGTTTGCTGTATATTCCTTAACTATGGAACAACAGTGACAAACAGGTTTTCCACTTATTCTTGCAAGCACACGTGACCAAGTATAAGTTACGTCTTTTAATGGTGCAACAAACATATATATCGGAACAAAGACAAAAGACAAACTCCACAATCTCATGATCACAGTAAAGTTTATCAGAATATTTAAAATGTGAGATGGCGCACGTTATTAGTATAGCTTTTTTTTAGTAATCAGTAAGTAACTGTGGCAAAGTGGCTGCTGATCGTGAACAGGTTTAGAGGTGATGCCGTGCAGGAATAATCACAGACAATTGGAACCCGGTGCGGAAAGTGGTTTTATTTTTATAATCCAGATCTGGTGACCAAAATAATAAACCCTGGCAATACACAACGATGTGCAATGCATGGAGGAGACAAAAACGGTTACAGTCCAAATAAAACCCTATTTATCCGCCCAACAATTATACTGGACACGGTCACCAGTCCTGGGTGCGTGTGGTCGTGCTTGTGGTGGGGGATAAACAATGTTATTTTGTGACTATTGGTGCTGTGATGATCCGGCTTGCCCAAGGCGACAGCTCCGGATAGGTGTTAGCGGTCTGGTGGTTCAATAAACACAGACAGTTACCAACAATTACAAATAAAACAAACAAACACTCACAAATATATCTTCTTTTTAACACACAACTCTCTGTGTCGCTCCCGGTCCTTCCAGTCTCTCAATAAAAACCAAGCGAAGGAAAAGATTACTGATTCTCCGGCCCCCCTTTATGCTATCACGCATGACCCCTTGGTAAACAATTGCAAGTATTTTTATTACTTGCAGCTGCTACCTTGTTTACCTTCCAGGTCAATACGTTCCTGCAACAGAGTCTCGCCGCCTTCCAGGGTTACAGACTTCCCGACCCTGGAAATGAACTGTCAGGCCAGCCCGTCCAAAGACTTTCCCTTTCACTACTTAGCGCCCTCACAGGTCAGGAAGGAGATTTAAAACCAGAACTCATATTGCTGTCACAGTAACCTGTATTATTTTAACTACAAATAATACGACTCATATGCAGAATCTACTACTATGCAGTAGGCTTCAACTGAAAAAAAAAAACAGAAAAAAAAAGAGCACTAGCACCGCCATAGCTGCTTTTTGAATGGCTTTTTCAATTCAAATTTAAGTATCTCTGCGTGTGTGAATATCTCGTGCATGTCTGTTCCGAAGTGTTACTAAATATCTGAATTAAATACCCATACGGTGTTTCAGCTGCAGAATTGTAAAAATGAATAAGCTATAAGCACTCGCTTCTTCAACTGCCAGACCTGCAGTTCATGCGGCGTATTGAAATCAATACAAAATAATTTACAACAATTTAGTCTGGGCTTTGTAATAAAATCAGTCATTGTGAAAGAACATATTATACACTCCTGTCGAATACTGAAACACTAATGAAAGCCATTCTACACATCATATATTATTATTATTATTATTATTATTATTATTATTATTATTATTAGCAGTTGTCACAAAATACACATTGAATTCTCGTCTGCCTGTCCTCTGAATAGTGTTACCACCTACAGCTCAAGATGTGCGAGCCCCCCTGCACTCCACTACACTCCTCAGGCAGAACGACTGTGCCACCCTGAGTGTGAACAGGTGTAAACATGGCACGGCTGCATTCTGTCAAAGGTGGTACACGCAGAAGCTGTGGCTGTCTTTTATAATGTTTTGGACCTTTTTTTTGTTTTTTACACGGAGTGCACCGTCAACACAATCACTCGGAGGGACTTCATTTTGCAGCTAGCCCTGGAGCTAGGGCAGAAACATTTTGATAAAAGACACAAAAGCCAGCTGGCAAATGCCCCTCAACCTTCAGCCAGCGCTGTGCCCACTGGCACATGGAATAAAAGACAATGCGAGGTTGCTAAATGCAATAACAACAGAACTTTTGATGTGTGCGCCCGTTGTGAAAAGGCAGTCTGTGGCAAATGCACTGGTACAGTTGAAAAGCGTAGATTGTACTGAGAAATCTGTAACAGAACTCTGGACAGGCAGCCTTTGAACTCTGTTTCATTCAAAGCGCTTTCACGTTGCATAAGTTGTGTAATATTTTAGTTTTATGCCATTGTTATAACTAGTTAAAGTTCTGTTTACACAGAAGTTTACTGCATAAAGTCTATTTTACTAGTTTTTCAGGTTTATGTATGTGCCCATTCTGAAAAAAAAAGAACAAAAATTCAATGTAAATACGGAGTTTCTGCTCTGAAAACGTTATGTATGATGTTCATAAATAAAAATATTAAGTTGTGTCCGACTGTTTGTTATTCACTTTCATATCAAAGCCGTTTTAAAATGGAGCCACACGTTTTGCAGGTGTGGCAGTTGTATGTAGTCCTAAATCTCAGTGATTCTACTGCTAAAAATATATTTATGCTATTTTTGAAAAGGAATAAGAAGAGCACTAATTATATCCACATAATCGTAGGCCATTTTAATGTTTTGAAAGGTAAAAACAGTTACCTTTTCCCTCAGTGGAATGGCGTACATGCTACGGAGTACGTCATCTTATGACGCAGATTCTGCACCTAGCTACTGACAACCATAGATATAGAATATTACGCTGAAAACTACTTCCACAAAGCATAAGCATGTGCTTGACTTGTCCTGCCTCCTCTGCAGGGGGTTGCGAGGATCTCACACAGTGCGCATGTGCATGAGAAGAAATGCAATTACTTTGCAATTTCATCAAGTTTACTACCAGTTACTACCACTACTATTTAAAACCATTATTTTGAATTAGTGTAAAATATTTCACTTTATCCCAAGATAATTTAATATTAGTAACTTGGTATTACATCCCATAGAGCTAAAATGTGACGCATTTACAAATGTGTGACTAAAACATTCATCCTATCATTGACACCTGAAATGTATGGAAGTCAGACTTCTGAAAATGTTGCTTTTTTAACAGTTACTTTAATGGCTGTGAAGTAAAGAAAAGGCACAAACAGAACAATACCAACACAGCCTGCATTGATACACACCCTTTAGTACAAATACAGGAAGACAGGTTTTTGATAAATGCGACTTTTCTTTTTCATGGCCATGGTCACTTTTTCATGGAATTACCCTAATAATATTTGTATTTATTAAAAACAAGTTTAGAATGATACTGCCTGTATAGATTTGAGGCATTTCTGTGTGCAGAGAAATAACTTGCATATTACTGCTGATTTAAGAAACAGTCGCAAATGAGTCATTGAAAATATACCTATTGAAAAATGAATTTAAAGCAAGTGAACAGCCCGTTATAATCTGTGACAATAACGGAGATTAATTGTATTGTAACGCGCATTCTGTGCTAGAAAAGTTGAATGAAAAAAGAAAGCGAAACTTATGCCTTTAAACCGGTTTCTCGCGAATATTAAAAAAAAAAAAAAAAAACAACAACACACAACTCTGACGTTTGAAATTGAGGTTTCTCTTGGTGTTTTAAAATTAAACGAGCATAATAAAACTAGTAAAGGCAACAAAAGACACACCTTATTTAAAGTATATTTCAAATGATTTCAAATCATATTAAAAGGGCAGAAAGCCAGTGTCGGGAGGGTGTATAACAATGGGATCAGCGCAGTGTTAACGTTTTAGAAAGCGCTCCTGTTACAATCATTACTCTACACTTGAACGCACTCCGCAGTCACTGAAATAATTATTTGATACTGAAAACATATTTGATCTCGTTTTTAAAAATCCCCGATCTTTGCTCCTGAACTCCGATTTCAGATTGCGAGACTGCACGCTGTCTCGGGAACAAAAAAAACAAAACATGCGCGACAAAAACCAGGCGGACCGGCCAATGCAATCTTTACATGCGAGATGCTTTCAAACCAACCTCAGCCTGTCTGGAAACCCGCCAATCTGTCAGCACTGGGCCCGCCGCTTCACAAACACAACACACACAAAACAAAGCGCTCCTACCCACACCAACCCGGCCCTTCCAAAATAACACCAGATAACAGCTTTCTGTAGTTTGAAAACACGTTGTAAACTCAATAAAGCCTCGCTTACCTCCTCTCTGCTCTCCCTCAGTGTCTGAGCGGCTCTGCCTCCCACAGAACAGCCAGGGATATACCAACCGCAAAACACAAACCGCGCAGCGCGGTCTGGCAATTCATCTAATACGAACCGCAAAGGGAATTGTGATATCGGGGATCTTTAAATAAAACATTACTGACTTTCAATTGTATCATCGTTAACGAGCTGTTTTCCAGTGAATACAATTTAAATTCAGATAGCCCCCTCCTCATGCCAGAGTTGGTATTTCCCTTTATGGACCAGGACGCACTAAGCGAAGGCTTCGTCCCAAACAGCACCCTTGCTCACTGGTAACCTTCCTATTACTGAAGCGTTAATACATTTTGTATTTCAAGTAATACAAAAATACAAACAGGATTATTTTATATCTCTATCGATAATCAATTTAATTTCCAATCAATACTCTGCAAACACAGTAAACCAGATACATTTTTTGAATGGATAGCTCGAAAAATGTTTTAGCTCGTTTGACAGCTATCCATGATGCAACTGAGAAATAGAGACGGTTTAAATGCTAATTACAGCTTTAACACTATGAGGAGATATACTCAAACCTAGAAGCCTCGGCTGTTTTCAAAACACTGTAAACAGTATAACGAAATGAGAAACAGACGGATGTAATTATTATTATTATTATTATTATTATTATTATTATTATTATTATTATTATTATTATTATTATTATGTACGCCACAAACATCCGAACAACCGAAGAGTATATATATATGTGTGTGTGTGTGTGTAATTGTTTAATATGCGCTCATTATCACTCGGGAGGAGAGGGAAAAGTGGTTGGAAAAAAACATTTAAAATTAGAAGGTTATTGTGAGCACTAACAAAACATAAAAAAGTAAAGAGGAATATGGAGCAGGAGGAGGAGGAGTGGGGAAATAGAGAAAAGAAAAGCAATACTTAATAATGGGGAAGCAACGAGGATGGGTGCGTATACAGGGAAGATGAGCAGTATTGATATTTCGTCATGTTCTCCAAGTATAGTAGGAAAGTGTGAATGGAAAGTGAATGAGTTCGTATGGGAGTGATCATTTTCCAATTGAAATTAGCATAAGAGGAATGCATAGTGAGGATATAAGAGGAAGCAATAATAGATGGGATTTTTTTAAATCAAACTGGGAGCTATACATTGTGAGGAGGTTATTAATGAGGCACTTGTTTCAAGTGATGATAATGAGTTCTGTGAAAAAGTGACTGAAACACTTATTAAAGTGGCAAATGAGACAATCAATGAAACCCAGGAATGGAGGCGGAATCCTGTGCCATGGTGGAGCAAGGAGTGGGAGGAAGCAGTCAAGGATAGGACTAGGGCTCTGGTTAGGGTTAAACATAGTAGAAACTTTGAAGACTTGATGGAGTATAAAAAAAGAAGGCCATGGTGCAAAGAATCATAAAAAGGGGGAAACATAAGTTGGAGAAAGTGATGGAGTGAAATAAGTGCTAAAACTTCAGTGGGAGATATGTGGAGGAAAGTTTGACGTTTGGGTTAGGAGAAATTAAAACAGCTCTAAAAGGAAGGAAGAATATGCACTAGGGATGGATCGAATTTGTTATGTGCTGAAGGCAAAAATGTCAGTGTTTGATGATATTATTACAATTATTGAACTTAATGTGGAAGGCGGGTATTATCCCTAATAGTTGGAAGCATGCAGTAGTGATTCCTATAGGTAAACCAGGAAAGGATATATATCTAATTCTCTGACATGTACTTTTGGGGAGATAATGGAAAAAATGATAAATTATTGGGCATTATATTTCTTAGAAAAAGAAAAATTGTTGGTAAAAATGCAAAGGGGGTTTTAGAAGTAATATGTGTACAATGGACCAGATCTTAAAGTTGGTGACAGAAAGTCAGAAGGGGTTTGTTAATAAACAGTATACAGCAGCAGGGTTTCTGTACATCGAAAAGACATATGATATGGTACGGAGAGAAGGAGTCTTGGTTAAAATGTATGATTTAGGGATAGTAGGGAAAATGTTTAGATGGTTTAAAAACATTTGGAAAATAGGAAAATAAAGTTTAAAATTGGAGAATGTTTCAGAAGCAGTAGAATTGAAAATGGAGTTCCTCAAGGAAGTGTTGTGTCCGCTTATTTGTAATATTATGATAAACGACTTGCCAAAATCTGTTGAAGAGAGGGATATTTTAATGGATGCAGATGACTGTGTGGTTTGGAGTAGACATATGAATTTAAAAAGTGGGATTAATGTGTTAAATGGGAAATTGGAGAAAATATGGGATGAGGTTAAAGGTAGTAACAGTGTTTTTCTGTGAAATGGCAGGGAAATAGGTAAACCATGGATGGGAAAATTATTGTAAGATTTTTACAGATGGATCCAAAAATACAGATAATGATAGGGTTGGAGCAGCGTATTATATTCCAGAATTTGAGCTAGGGAAATGTGTACGCATTACAGATTATGTGTCAATTATGATAATAGGGATTATTTTGGCATTGCACTGGATTATAGAGGTTAGGGTAGAAAGAGCAGTAATTTTTTTCAGATTCGTTAACAGGGATTCAGGTAATTAAGAATGAAGGGAACGGGGATAGAAGGTATTTAGTACAGGAAATAATGTATCTAGTGTCAGAATGTGTGTGTTTAGGATTGTATGCGGTTTTTGTGTTGATTCCAGTGCATATAGGAATAGAGGGGAATGAGAGAGCGGATGAGTTAGCAAAAATGGCAGTGAAGCAAGTGTGTGGGTATGGATGTGCATTGTGGGTTAAGAGCTTTATAAAATAATAGAAACAATTATAGTGATTGAATGGCAGAATGTGTGCGACAGGGAAAGGGCAAAAATTATATAAATCACAAAGTAAAGACAATATGAGGGAAGGATGGTATGGATGGAATAGACAGGAAGAAGTGAATTTAATAAGGCTGTTTATAGGACATTCAACCTTAAATGAACATTTCTATAGAATTCGAGTGCATGAGAATGGGTTATGTACAGAGTGTGGGGTTATGGAAACTGGAACATATGATGGTTGAATGTGCTAGATACAGGGAAGTGAGATTCGAGTTAGTGGAAGAGTTCAGGGCTTTACATGGGCAAAATAGTTTCTTTAGGGACAGTATAGGAGATGAAAATAGAATAGGTAGGGATATGGTTAGGTATGTAGGGAAATTGGTTAGAAAATCAGGAAGATTTAAAAATTAATTTAAAAAACAACAACAACAAAGGGTGTAAAATTGGAGCAAAAGGGTTGTGCTCATAATAAGGAATTTAAAAAAAGTACACACAAACACTCGGTAGGTGGCGATAGTAAGCTTTGTTTAAAAGTGTGGCGGCCATTAACTAAACAGAAGAAGATTCATTTTGCCGCAAGCCGGGGTTGCTTGCTGACTGCAGTGAGTCTTGCCTGTGTGGCAGGTACGTGCCCGTGTCTTAGTACAATGTTTGTTTTATTTTTAAAACCATTGACCGCTGTTGTAGCTAATTACTGTGTCGGTATTTGTAGGTTGAACTGTGCGGGACGTTGTCATTATTGCTGTATCTCGAGGTAATGTCAACCTACGTTGTATACAGGTGTTTGTAGGGTAAGCCTAGACCTGCCTGAGGTAATACGGTCAAAACTATATTGTGTACAGCGGTAAAGTTATAGGGTGAGTGAAACTGTCTGAAGGAATCTGTTTTAATGATAGTGCTGCTGACGTTATTAGTAATTTTAATGTCTTGTATTTGCAGACGGAGCAGTCAGCTGCAGTGTCTTTTATTTATTTATGTATTTATGTATTTATTTATTGTGTTGTATTGGTATATGCGAGGAGTGGGTATTCTTTACTATTTGCCACCCAGTGACCAGTGGTTAGGTTTTCTTGTTATTCACGGTTGATTATTCTGATTGTTTAATTTAGGTTCATGTATTGTGTTACTTTGTATCACGATTTGTTTGCACATTTTCTATTTTTTCGTATCATTATCATTCGTTAATATCATTAAAATTACTTTTAAAATAACTAACACAAATTGCTAAGTGCCATTCTAAACACGAGGGCATCTTTGTTGCTTTATAGCAACAAGGTAGCAACAGAAAAGGAACCCAAGCAGTGTCATTAGATATTGTAACCCCAAATGTTAAATGATGTATAACACTGTAAAAAGAGAAAATAAAAAATGCTTAAATGATCATTAACATTAAGATGAATTTAAAAAGGCTATTCTGGCCTACATTTAGAAAAATAACTGGCTGGCGTAAAGTAGGTTGGTAATATAACATATATCTTTTATGTTACCTGTCCTTTGAGATGAGTCCACAGATCTACTTCTAAACAAGGCCCTTGTTTCATTGACAAAAGAGGCTGCATCAATCCTTGGTTGTATGAGACCTGAATTCAGATTCTGCTGGTGAACTATTGACAGGGCGCAGGTTAAAACCATGTGTACCTGCTCTCTTTCACCTGTCATAAGGCAGACTTCTGTAATCAAAGAATGCTGTGAATATTTACAAAGGATTATATAGTTACATAATAAACACCCGCAAAAGAACGTAGTTTTCTGCATAACCACCAACATTACTGTATAATTCACAGTATAGATGTTTTTAATTATATACATGTTAATGATTAGAGGCTTATAATTTAGAGTGAAATACTGATAGTTTGAAAATAGCCACAGCATTGGAAAAGAAGCACGGAGCCGAGGAGGGACATGAAAAGAAAAGGTTATTATCATAACCCTGGTTCCCTGAAAAAGAATGACAACCATTACCGAATGGGAAGAGCCCTCTGACTGTCAATCACTGCGCATATATAAAAAAGCTGCCCTATCAGGGCCCTGCTGTGAGGAGGAAGTCCCTCCCACCTCCTGTTGAAGAGGGACATCCTCACAGTAGCACATCGCCATTTTCAATCAAACTCAGCGGTCAGCTGGGGACACGACCTTGAAGGGTAATGGTTGTCATTCTCTTTTCAGGGAACCAGGGTTATGGTAATAACCTAACGTTCCCTTTCAATTCGAATGACAACCATTACCGAATGGGGAAGCTGTACCAAAGCTGTCGTGGCTCCAGATTATTGACAGTATAGCCCCACGGTGATAGCCTCAGAGCCCTCATGACATCTAAGGGTATGCCGCCTGCAACACCCTAGAGCCCAGAGAGGGCCTCGCTCAGTTTGCAACATCAAGGCGCTAAAAACGTACAAATGCCTGAATACCTGTCCCTGTAGCAGCATTGCACACCTCATCCAAGGAAGCACCATGAAGGAAAGCCCACGAAGTTGCCTGGACCCTGATAGAATGGGCCGTAATGTCTCCAGGTAATGGGGAGTCGTCTGTTCATACGCCAAGCGTATCACATCTGTCACCCAGTGCACTAGACGTTGCTTCGATAGGGCCTGACCTCTAGAGTGGGACCCATAGCAGACAAACAGCTGGTTGGACTGTCTCCAGGACGCCGTCCTATCCAAATAACAGCGCAGAGCCCGAACTGGGCATAGCGTGTGTTGTCTACGGTCCTCCTCTGACTCGTGCGGGGGAGGTCTGAAAGTTTCCAAAACCACTGATTGGTTAATATGGAATGAAGATACCACTTTTGGCAAAAAGGCTGGATTTGTTCTTAATGTTACCCACGAGTCATTTCCAGTGAAAGCCATATGTGTGTCATCGATGGACAGCGCATGAAGCTCACTCACTCGTCTGGCAGACATAATGGCTATTAAAAACGCCACCATCAAGGAAACAGGGTGCAGTTCTGCTGACGCCATGGGCTCAAATGGGGGACCCTGAAGGACCCGCAGTACCAGTTCTAGATCCCACTTGGGGACCCTACTTGTCACGGGAGGACGAAGCCTCCGAGCCTCTTTAAGAAATTGCACTGCCAGGAAGTGTGCCCCAGGGGACACAGAGTCAATTTTGTCGTGGCACACTGATATTGCTGCCAGGTTTACTTTCAAAGTGTACCTTCAAACAGGTGTTGTAAGAAGGTTAATGTTGTCTCAATAGGGCAGGTCACAGGATCGTGACCTTTTCGTCAATGCACCAGTCTTGGAAAACTTTCCATTTGTATGAGTACTGGGCTCTAGTGCTCGGCGCCTGAGTAGACTGTAGTGTTTCTTCCACTGCATCTGGCAAAACCTCATCTGAATAGATGGCTCCATTCAATGGCCAGACCCAGAGTTGGAGCTGGACTGGGTTTGGGTGCCATAATAGCCCCTCCGCTTGGCTCAGGAGGTCCTTGCGCAACAGGAGCTGCCACGGTTGACCCGACAACAACAAGAGGCACCTCGAGCATCTGGTTGCAACCAACAGAACCTGTGCTCTCTCACCCTCATCCTTTCTAATGTCAGGGGTAGTAATGGTAGCAGAGGGAACACTACAGGAGCCCCTGTGGCCAGGGTTGGGCTAGCGCATCAACTCCCAAGGAGCCCCCATCTCTCTCCACGGAGAACCATAGGGGGCAATGAGTGGACTCGGCTGCGGCAAAGAGGTCGTGCAGTATGAAACCTCTCCCATCTGTTCCACCACTTGAGGATGCAATCTCCACTCAGAGCTGTCTGGAGCTCTTCTGGACAGGAGGTCTGCTGCCTTGTTGTGCACACTGGGGAGGTGAACTGCCCTGATGGAACGCAAGTTTCTGTGAGTCCAGGACAGGACTCTATGTACTGCATGGCGAAGGCCCGGCGAGCGCAGGCCATCTTGGTGGTTTATGTAGGCTACCACTGTGGTATTGTCCATCCGGACCAGCACATGTTTGCGCTCTAATTGCTGGTGAAAATGAGATAACGCCAGGGTTACTGCTTGCAGATCTTGGGCATCTATATGTGCTTACTGCCAATATCCCTTCCACTGACCTCTTATTTCTCTCCCTTTCCAAACCACTCCCCAGCCCAGGCTGGAGGGGTCTGTAGTGACCACTTCCCCTCTGTGAGGGGATCTGAGGGGAGATCTGAGGCACAGATTGCTGGGATGGAGCCACCACTCCAGTGTCTTCCGGCATTGTCTGGACACTCGCATCAGCTGGTATCGATCGCGGACCAGGTGCACCTTGAGCGTATTTACCCAGGCTTGGAGCAGGCGCATTCTCAGCAGCCCTAATGGAAGGATTCTCGAGGCGGCTGCCATCAGCCCCAACAACCTTTGCTATATTCTGACCTGTAGGAGAGCATCCTCTCTGAATAGGGAGAGTGTGGCTTCTAACTACTGAATCCTGTCTTCCAACAGCGAGGCAAGCAAGGTCTGCTGAGCCTTCACTGTCTCCGCCAGCTCCTGGAAACGCCACTCAGCCGAGCTATGGCATTTCTGTGGTGACCCTGACGGAGAGCGCCTGTGCCTCCATGGGGAAGGAGATCAGTACGTCCTGGGTGCCTACCCCCTGGGGAACGTCCCCTTGAGCGGTGTCGTCTGGGCGGCAACCATCTTGCCTCTATGGACGGATATCTGCACCTCTGCACAGGTGGCGGAGATGGTGAAGGTGATCCAGCGGTGTCCTTGGTCACCGTAGCAGGCGGGGTTCTTGGGGGCCTTTGGGTGGGGTTCTGACCCACTGATCTCATTCTCCCTTGCTTTGGGGAGAGATACTCTGCTGGGGAGAGGACTGCCCTCCTGCGCTTAGTTCTTCTTGACAACTTGCGGCAGGGAGAGATCAATCGCCATCCGAAGCGGAGCCGAAGATGTTTTCCAATTCTGCGTCGGGGTCAGCACGGAGGAGAGTGCGGTCGATGCCGTGCTGCTGTAGCTGTATCAATCGGCAGTAAATGCAGCCACGCTTAGGGAATCCCGAGGCTTGGGAGGGGCACGTACGTCTGCAAGCTGCAAGTAGGTTATTGCTGCAGGGGGCAACAGCACGAGCCCGCGGGGTCACCCCAGTACCACAACATCTCAAAACACGGTCGAAAAACTACACGAGGTAGTGGAAATGAGAGTAATGGCCGCTTGCCAATCTCAAAAAGAGTGGTCGGAACCAGCTCCTGTCAGTAAACTGACGTGAGAATAAGGCAGGAGCACTCTCAATTAATGCTCGAAAGCATAATATTATCGTGTACTAAAGTAATTTGAAGGTTTAAAAACCAACAAATCGGCCAAATTCAGACAAAGAAAGCACGAGGCAATCTGTGACCTGTCTCAGTGAAGTGAGAGAGAAAATGGCAATATGATACTGTGAGGACGACCTTCTTCAGCAGGAGGTGAGAGGGACTTTAACCCTCACAGCAGGGCCCTGATAGGGCAGCTTTTTTATATATGCTCAGTGATTGATGGTCAGAGAGGGCTCTTCCCATTCGGTAATGGTTGTCATTCCATTGAAAGGGAACAATGTCTTGCGTCATTGCACACGACCCGTTGCCCGAATATCAGAAGTGTCTTCCCACTGTGCGAAACTCGCTGCCTGAACCCGACTCTATTATATTCAACGTTGTTTCCATAAGAAAATCTGAAACTTTTTTGATGTTTTCCAAAATCTGGACATGAGTGCAATTTACATAAAGGTCACAGAATTACTATTCATTGTGAAAATGAGAAACCTATATGTTGTTAATGACCCCCCACCCCGACAGTTGGAAAAGCTTCCTGATCACAAGCGTCAATGCCACGAAATACATGTCATCTCTGCACACAATTATTTTCTCATGTTATATTTTCATTAGTTTTTTTTTTTAACACAAAAACCTTAACTAATTCTTTGTTCTTATGTGCATGCCCCAAATTCCTTGCAGCAAAAGTACTGCGGGGGGAGGTGGTCTCCTGACCCATCCTCCCTTCTTCATAGCCGGCAGCTCCCCCTTGTTGGGCTCCAGCCACAGTATTTCCAGTATTAATTCCCGGCAAAGCAGTTCCGGTGACCCTGGGCGACGGTAGCAGCAGCGGAACCTCGGGAGGCGACGGCAGCAGCAGTGGACCCTCGGGGGCGAACTCGGGAGGGGATCCCCTGGCCATAGAGGCGGCAGCGGGGGCTCCACTTCTCCCTGGTACCCTGTAACTGGTAGCTCAAGAGGTGATGCGGAGCAGCAGGCAGCCCCAGGCGATGCAGACGTGGCATCCTTGGGCGGAGTGAGGCAGGCATCCTTGGGCAGAACCAGCAGGAATTCACCCTCTGCTGATGGAGGTGGGAGCTGCAAGCAGTCCTCCCATTGCGGTGGAGGTGGAACTAGCAGGAATTCACCCTCTGCTGGTGGAGGTTAGGGAAGCAGAGGCAGTGTGTAGTCTCCTGGCGACGGAGGTGGGAGCAGCATGTAGTCGCCCCCTGTTGCAGGGGACTGATGTGTCTCTCAAATCATACTCATTACTGGCCACTAGTGACCATAATGTGTCACATGTAATCCAGGTTATATAATCACAGTGCTGTTATCAGTTTCATGAAAAGCCTGTTCAAATCAACCTTCTTTAATAAGCAGTCTGCAGCAATTAGATTAAAACACTATTTACTGAATCAGCAAATCACAAAAACGTTCTGTAATAAGACAGATGGTGACTTCAACAATGGCTTTCATCTTTAGATACTGAGCCGATCTGTTTCCCCTTTGCTTTTACACTGGGCAAAGACACTTCCCTTTTCAGTACATCATAGAAAATCACTGACCTATTCTTAACTTCAACTTTATCAAAGTGTGATAAGCTCCAAAACATGTGTGCAAGCAGAAATGTCACAAGAGCCTCCTCCCTTGCTTTAAGGATAAATTATAGTACGAGATAATTTATCGCAGGGTCTCAATATTACCATTCGGTTATCTCATGCTCACTAAAGGGACATGATTTCAATTAAAAAGCAGTTTATTATCTCATGAGCATAAGTCAAACTTTAATATTAATAACAATAGTAATTCATGGGGGGCTTTTGGCAAGATGAGCAAGGGAATGATTTATGGCAGCTCGGAGAGCTTCATTCACATTATGGGGAAAGTGTGATAGGAAAGCAGGTCTCATGTGACGCTAGTGATCAAGCAGCATAACCAGACAAATACATTTCAGGTCAGACAAGATTACAACACACAAAATACTTGAAAAAGCCATGTTGAAAAGATGTGTTTTTAGAAGAGATTCAAAAACACCTTGAGAAGGAGCCTCCTCCCTTTATATCACCAAAATATTTAAGAATAAAATCCTCTTTTCAACAATATAATGGAAGTTGTCACAGTGAAGCTGCATTAGTTCCTTTTTGGAACAAGAAAAGGCAAACAGGACCCTGGATTGTGTAAACTCCTGGTGTCGTTGGTTCATGCAGTGACTTGCAGGCAGAGAAAACAACACGTAGCTGAATGCAATAAAAAAAAAATAACCACACAGACTGTTATACAAAGATTTACGAATCAGAGTAAAATATGCTTTGGTTTTATTTTAAATCGAGCGTTATACAAATCTGCTTTGAATTCTTTTAGCTTTTCTTTTTTGAGACAATCCAGGCAGTCTGGCGTATTTTTTTAAACAAGCTAACAGTATTAATACTATTTCAGCAATATGCATGTGTATAGGCCTATAGTTGCAATGCATTTTAGTATTTGAATACGTGTTACAAATATGGTTACATTTCAGTCTAAAACACCCACTACAAGCATACAGTAATATCACATCTCTGAAGCTGAATAATCCTATCAATAACATACTGCTTCATTATATTTTAACAAAACCAAATGATGCAAATTATGTTAAAAAAGCTTATGTTTGCAGCTTAATTGATTGAGCGCTAGGGTTAGTCTGGTTCTTCTTCTTTGCACTCTCTCCACTGTGTTCCCAGATTTCATTTTGAAAGCAGTGTAGCTGTGTAGTTACATCAGGTGAAAAGGGATGTGGAACAGTAATTGATAATGCCAAGTGCTTGTGGGGTCCTGCAGTCTTGAACTCAATCTGGTCTCAAACACCATCCTGGAAATAACAAGATCCAGAATAAATATATATCACAATATTTTGATTCAATTACTTTATCATATTTAAAAACTGCATTCAGCATACCTTTAATTCTCAAGCTATTTACTACAAATCATCATGAACACATTTTAAAGAAAAACTTGACCAGCCAATAAACAACAAGACTTTTAGCTATGGTGCTTGTGCATAGTTGTTTCTTCTTAGTTTTATAATTGCAATGATAAAAACTGCTCAGCAGTGATTTGGAGAAAATGGGCCCGATCTTCGATCTTCACGCAATCCCCTCGCTAAATCTGTGCCTCGCAAAAAAATAGTGCTTTGACACAAAATGAGAGATATTACAAAATGGAACAACATTGGAATATAGCAGTTTTTTGACAATTTGCAAATCTGTTTGTGCCTCAAATCTGTTTGTGCCTCGCAAAACCGTCTGCGCATTCACTACCAATATGCAACTGCACACAACAGCCAAGCGAGAATGCAGAATGATGGACAGTCACCATTAGTAATGGCATTACCCCGACAAGCTGCTATCATTGGCATCACCACAGTACGTACCGATATGACAGCAGACGAGACCACACAATATATCGTGCACACATACATACGGACCATTCAAATACACAATTGGCTCCATAGCTAGGAGCCGAGTTTTCAAATTAATGTACTGATGATGCCACTGTTTTATTGAATACGGACAGTATTGTATCACAAGGAAATATTATATAGGTCTCTTTAAAGGCCAGCTGATCCGACACAGCTGTATGTTTTTGAAGTAAAATAAAAAAAAAAGGCTTTGGATACTGTCTGTTTAATTTTTGAATTTTTTTTTTTTTTTAAATAAGTTGTGCTGTGACAAAGTCTACTGTGGCAGCACATTCACTGATTTGTAAATGTAATGAGTTCATTCACCTGCAAAGTAAACATCAATCAAGCATTTTTATAACACAATACACAGAAATGCATTATGTTATTCATTCTACTCACCCATTTGAACATCATGATTAAGCCCAGTTTGTAAGATGTCGCTGGAATGGATTTTTTTCATTATGACATTTTTTTTGTAAGAATAATTATTAATTCTAAATACACTCCTAAAATGTTAATTATAGCCTACTATGATTTCTCAATAAATGAACAGTCTCTGTACAATTAGCAACACCGACAAAAAGCAGGCTGGACAGCTGCATAAAAACGGCCAGAAATTACAGTTAACAGAACTGTTTGCTCCGCCTCAGCTAACTTATGATTGGACTTTAGGAAAATGTTAGCATGCCTTTCACAGCAAGAGTGCCCTGACTATGATTGGCTCTCCGAAGTGCAGCTGCTCATCCCTCACCCGTAGTACGCAGCAACCTGTGGAATAGCCAAATAAAGCAATGGTGCACAAGATGAGTGTATGACGTATTTATACAATTAATTTATAGATGAGTGGCAACACACATCAAAGATAACAGGCAGGACCCCCCTCTCCTCTTCATCCTTCTCTCAATCTTCATTTTCATACTTCCATACAGGTACACGTTGCCTGCAGAGCAGTGAAGAACACCTATACCTGTATATGTAAACACACTACAGCTGTCCATCATATCAATACAGTGATAAAACACTTAACTGCTCCGCCCATCCGGTGTGTGTGCGGATGTGCGGGGGGTTGGGGTTCTGTACTATTGTACGCTTGTACTATTGTATCCAACTCCAGAGTGGACTGTTACTCCAACACTATTTGAGCCAGCGGTGCGCAGTTATTGGAACTAGCGCACCGCAATTATCACGCAGATATTGGTATATTCAGACAAATTAGGGCTTTCGCCCAATTCAAATTTGATTGCGTTCCACCTAGAATACATTTGCATTTCATGTTTCTAATTAATGTTACATTACCATATGCTAATATGACCGTATTAAAGGCACAGAAGGAAAGTAGTGTGCTGGACAGAGGTGAGTGCATGTTTCCACACTCATCTGTTGGGTATGGGAATACGTTATAAACATCACGATGATATGAACATGTTATATATGTTATTATGGAAACAAAAAAAGAGGCTTATTGCTTGTATGTTTTTGCTGCAAATTGACTATGGTGATGCAGTATATAGGTTTGCATCACCATCAACTTTAGGTAAACTGGACTCGCTATATCATGCAGCATTGAGGTTCAATACAAATACAAGATTTAATACTCATCATTGTATATTATACGATTTGGTAGGCTGGACTTCTTTGGCTTTACGCAGGTTGAAGCACTGGTATATTCTGGTATATAAGGCTATTCAATGTAAATTATATGAATATACTTATTTAAATGAATACCTTATAGCTTCCCATAGTAACCATAGCCTCAGATCTCATTCTTTTTTGCATTTTAAAATCCCAAATGTGCATACTGAGGCTTATTTGCTTATTATGCCCCATGGTCCTGGAATGAGTTCCATTCCAAACTAAAGCTGCAGACCCAGATATCTCGATTTCAATTTAAGAGTAAACTGCATGATTTCGTGACTGAGAGTTGTAATTGTTTTAAATAGTTGACTACTTTTGTGCATTTTGTTTTAAATGTGATATATTGTTTTAAATGTGATTTGCCTGTGTCTTAATTGTATTTTATTGTGTATTGTTCTTGTTGTCTGATTGACTTGCTGCTGCCTGCTTGGCTAGGTCTCAATGTGACTACCTACTTAAATAAAGGATAATAAATAAATATATATATATATATATATATATATATATATATATATATATATATATATATATATATATATATATTGGTATATTATGGTATTGACTGTTGATCTACTAAAAAATAGAAAAATAGGTAGATATTGCATAGTCGGCAACCAGTTTGGGTTCATACACGTACTAATATATTTGTGCAGTTTTTGCAAAGGCTTTGTTGGGCACACAAGCCACTGTCTTATATATTATAGATTATAAAACGACGACTTGTATGTCTAGAAAAAAAACGGGTTTTCTGAATAAGGTGTCTAGAAGGGCTAGTATTCCGATAGTATCCTAATACTAAGGGGGTATTCGGTATCGCGTTTTCGGAATACTGGTATCCAGAATATGGACGGATTCATTCAGAATACCCTATTTACATGACATGGAATAGCTGTAGCAATTCACTTGCTCCATAAAGTGGGTGTAAATTTCACCCACTTGTCCCTTTTATTAGGGTCAGTAGCCTGGCCAGGTTAAAACTCAAATTCCCATAGTTCCTTGCTATCACCCTATGTTCATCCTCTCCCCTGATTGGCTCATTCCGATATCCACTCCTCCAATCTCAGAGCTCCTTGGAAGCCAGTACCGGTATTAAAGCTGGCTGGCTAGGGCTGGAGAGGACTCCCTTTTCTCGTGAGGAATCCATTTTATAAATAACAGCATATTACTTAGTTACAGTGTAACTTTAACTTTATTTTAGCTAAATACAGGTGCATCCATTTACTCTTTTGTTAAAATCTTGTACTGTGTCTAACCCTTTCTTTTTTTGTTTACACTGTTACTTGTTTAAGTTTAGTTGCTGTTCAAGGTCTGTTTAGGGTTTGTTTTTGTTAGCGTGTTTAGTCTCCATTTTGTTCCTGATTCTCCTGATATTTGGCTGTTCACCACTCAGCCCGGAACTACTCAACAGACTCGCCATTTTCTACGATCGCTATTTTTTCATCATCCTTCATCCATCATCATCGGTACAGGACTCTATTCGGGACTTCATTATTTGTTGGTGAGATTATTCCTTTTCTGTTTGCTTGTTTTTTCTACTTTGATAATTTGGTTCCTGTAATTTTGGTTTTGTTCTTTTGTTACTCTGGATTACACAAGCATAGCTTCACTTGACTTGTTAGGCCTAGATTTAATTTATCATCCATTGCCATCAAGACTGTCTTTGTAATTGTTTTCCCTGTATACTTATTCATTCACCTGTGTCTTTTTTGCCTGTCGGTGTGTTGGTTTTGTATTGGTGTGGTGTTTGTGTGTGGGGGGGTTTATTGGAGGCCCACCGGCATTCATTTCGCTTTAGTGTTGGTTTGTTTGGATGTTTGTTTAGTTCACTTTACTTTCTTACTCACCTGTACCTTCCACATAACTAAATGTTCTCTGCAATAAGTTATATCTCATTTATTACATTCTAGTTTACAACAATAAACCGTTTGTTCTTGAAATTGACACCTCTGACGTCCCTGCTTTTGCTGTCTGTCACTCTTGCTGACTTAGTTAGTTATAGATATTGGGCCAGTAGTATCTCCTTAGGGAGGACAGTACAACTGCTTTTCAGTTGTGCAGAGTGATTGTTACATAGCTATTCAAATTTCCCACTATTCCGAATACAACTGGAATCCTGATAGAACAGGACAACCGTAACTGGTGCCCGGATAGCAATATGGGTGCAGTCAATTGCACCTACCAAGCGTGGCAGGTGCGCGACCTCATAAAAACTGCTGACTGGGTGATCCCCACCGTATCACCTGCTACCTTCTGGAAGGTCCCGGTAGCCAGGATACACATACAGACAGACACTACCAGTTGCTCAGACAAGGCATTGTTCTGGCCAGGTCATCTCATGCAGCATGTGACACAGATGAGTCAGCATGTCTCGGTCAAGACGATACCTCGATACGACTTGCTCATGGCTGAGCTCCTCATATGTGTGTCGAGGCCGGTGCACCCTTTCAGTATATCTTCGCCTATGTCGGGGTTGCTGTTGCTGGGTGTGCCTTGCATCATTCACATCCACATGTTGATGGACACGCTGCATGCTACCCACGTTTACCATTGTTGCCTGTTTGTAGTCAGTGCTGGAATGGTAGTGTGTGCTGAGTTAACACAGTCCTTTTACAATCCTTATTCTGCGCGTCACATACCAGGTTTTGTGCTTGGCACATACCTTCGAATATACCAGGATCACGCATATTGTTGGCCACTCCCCCCATATTGTGCGATTGTGGCAATGTTGCCCCGCCTCTGTGTATTTCTGTGTTGTGTGTTGAGTGTGGTGTGTTAATGTTGGTGTATAGTCATTGGTACACGAGATATAATCTGGGTCATGAACAGAAGTGATTTAAATGGTATATTTGTATTTAGGCACAAGGATTGCACAGCACTTCACGTGCAGGTAAAATTCATATGTGAGCACAGGGAATTGCACTTTATTAAATCACATGCAATTGTACCGAGACTCCAACTGAATGATTGATTAGCAATCGAGTCTCAGTACAGCTGCATAAAAGCAGCATGTTTTCACTTACTTGTGGTTGTGTGTTTGGTGAATGGAGAACAGGAAAGGAGACAATGCTGGGTTGGAGGCCCAGTCTATGCCCACAGCCATCCGAGTCCTGTGGCTGATGGACATGGAGCGATGGGAGGGTTATGAGAGGGAACAAACCCCAAACTCCCTGGAGGAAGGTGTGGAGTTGGTGCTCTGCTACCTGGAGGCAGCTGTAAACAAAACAGCAGCCCAGGTAGCAGGGTCTCCAGCGCCCAGGCAGGGGGACTGCGAGAGTCCAGCATCCAGACAGGGGGACCGCGGGAATCCAAAGCCCGAGAGGGAGCTGTTCCCACTTCCACCAGCAGAGGGTGAATGCCTGCTGGTATCACTTCCACCACCATCACCGGAGGACTGCCAGTGAGTGCTAACCATAGTGAAGATGGTGTAGTGGTGTGCCTCCTCTCCTCGTCACGACGGAGACGGAGGTAGTGAATGGGGTACATTCACTACCTCTCGTTGTGGTCAGGAGACGTTCACTCCATCTAAGTGAGGTCAGAGGACATTGTTCCCATCTGATGTGCGGCGAGGTAGGAGGTAACGTTCCTCAGATGTGCGACGAGGTAGGAGACGGCGGTCCTCTGATGTGTGGAGACGGTGGAGGTGACGGTCCTAATCTCCACTAAGAGCAGCAGGAGCTGTCTCTGTCTCCGCCACCTCCACCGGCAGGAGCAGAGCAGCCTCTGCCTCCACCACCTCCACTGCCAGGAGCAGAGCTGCAGGAGCTGCCTCTGCCTCTGCCACTGCCAGGCAGCAGCAGCAGGAGCTGCCTCTGCCTCCGCCACCTCCACTGGCAGGAGCAGAGCAGCCTCTGCCTCCACCACCTCCACTGCCAGGAGCAGAGCAGCAGGAGCTGTCTCTGTCTCCGCCACCTCCACCGGCAGGAGCAGAGCAGCCTCTGCCTCCACCACCTCCACTGCCAGGAGCAGAGCTGCAGGAGCTGCCTGTGCCTCCGCCACTTCCACCGCCAGGAGCAGAGTAGCAGGAGCTACCGCTGCCTCCACCTCCACCACCTCCACCAGCAGAGGATGAATTCTTGCTGGTATCACTTCCCCCCAGTCACGAGGAAAGGAGCTGGAGCTGCCTCTGCCTCCATCACCATCAGGGGGAGAGGAGCAGGAGCTGCCTCTCCCTTCACCAGAATGACCAGGACTGGATGCTGGCGGTCCTCAGCAGCCCTTGCATAGGCTGCTGAGGGAAGCATGGGGAAGAACCGCCTGGCCGCAGTGGCTAAGAGAAGGGCCAAAACCCGCACCCCAGCATGTCCTGACTCCCCGCACAGCATAACCCAAGGATGCCTGCCTTGCTTCGCTTGGGGCTGCCTGATGTGCCGCATCGCCTGGGGCTGCCAGCTCTGCTTGGCCGCAGGGGTCAGTGTTGCTGGAGCCCCACCAGCTCCCAGAGCCCCAGAGCTGCCGACTAAGAAGGGGGGAGAGGTCAGGAGACCACCTCCCCCGCAGAAATTTCGCTGCAGGAGTTCTGGGAGCTGGAGTCCCTCCAGAGGGAGCTGTCGGCTATGAAGAAGGGGGGAGAGGTCAAGACCACCCCCCCCTGCAGCAGATCATTTCCGCTGCCAGTGATACTGCGGAGGTGAGACTCGCTCCACTGTCAGCGCGTCTGCTGACGGCATGGCCTGTTGCAGCCTGGCTACTGACAAAATTGCCTCCCATGAAACCCTTAAAGTCCCTATTCTTGGCCTGGAACTTTGACAGAGACTTTGGGGATTTTAAGGGGGAGGTGGCCATTGAGGCCATGTGTGCTACACACAAGTGGCGAGATGTGTGGCAATGTTTCCCCACCCTTGTGTATTTTCTGTGTTGTATGTTGCGTGTGGTGTAAAATTAATATGTGAGCAAGGGGAATTGCACTTTATTAATTCACGTGCAGTTGTACCGAGACTCCAGTTGAATGATTGATTAGCAATCGAGTCTCAGTACAGCTGCATAAAAGCAGCATGTTTTCACTTACTTGGGATTGTATGTTCAGAAGTGGAGAATGGGAATGAAGACGGAGGTTCTAATAATCAAAGTAAATAATAACAGCTCACCATGTTTGTCTGTGTAGTTCGTTTTTGTTTGTCTCTTTGTTTTGGCTGCCAGTGCCGTGTCCTGTTTTTTGTACTGTTTTATTTTCTAATATTAAAAAACCGCGCAGCAGTGCATTCATTTATCATTTCATCTCACAGAACTGTGTGTTTCTTCTGGTCTGATGTCCCCACTACAGCCGTCTTTGTCACAGCGATGCATACATTTTATTTCTGCACAGTGCAGAATGGATTGTGACGCACAAAAGGAGGTTTCGAATATGACAACTTAGGTCAGCTGTGATAAATGTGTTGCTAAATAAATAAAAAACAATAATATAACTATGTAGGCACCGGAGAAAGTAATGAACAAAAGCATTGGGGTGAACGAGGGGAGCCAATTTCACCTCAATTATTCCCTCCACCATTTTTCTGTTTTTGCCTATTTTTGGGCCAAGGTTTCCCTAATGGTGTCTTCTACCTTGGATTGTCTCTTTGTTTCCTCCACTTTACATGGCAAGACTCTTTCTGTAACATTTACATGTATTTTGTTAAACATGTCACTTCTTTTTTTCACTGGAGTTAAATTTGTGTGCTTATTTGCATTTGTGTGTATGCAGGTAAATGCACACATATCTTTCTATCTACAGAGTATATAGCCCTACATTAAAATGCAGCAGGGGGACTAAGACCTGGACCAAATCAAAACTTTGACCCTCCCGCTAATCGCAAATTACAAACAAGGTATCGATGGCATCTTTTTTGTTGATCAGAAGGTTATTCCTTCTACCCCACAGAGAACCCACCATTAATACTCAGCTTGTAATTAGTTGGTGGGTCAAAGTTTTGATTTGGTCCAGACCTATGTGGCTTTGCTAATTGGCAGCAAAAACACAGCTTCTTGCAATAAGAAAGCACTATTCTGACTGTTTACACACCGAAGAAGTGTATTCAGATCTTGTGGATAACACAAATGTGGGCCCCTGTGCGCTTACAAATCACATCATAATATGGGTTAAAAGAGTGAAAATAATCTTACTTTTGTTGGTGGTTTTTGTTCTCCACTACTGACGGCAAAACTGCAGAATTCATCTGGAGCAGTTTTGTCAGCCTCTATGTTCCTCTTATTTGAACCATGGACGACTTTGCACAGGAACTTCCCATTGTCAGCTCTCAAGATAATTTTCCCACTGTCGATGAAGACTTCAAATTCACAGAACATGTCAGGCTTAGCTTTGCTTGCCATAATGGAGTCAATCCCACCAACACCTCCCCAGTTAATTCTGCTGAGGTACATGCCGTGCTTGTCCTGCAGCAGGATCTTCCCTTCAGAAGCACTAAGCACTTTGAACACACACCACTCTTCAATAATGGGACTTGCAGCCTCAATGTTGTTCATGCCTGATAAATGAGGCACACTGCACCAGTACATGCCATTGTCAGCTTGGAACGCAGCAAGCCTGTCTGTGTTAATGTAGCTGTTAAGTGGACTCAAGCTCTTTGTTGGAAGCTGGTAAGAGAAGACCAAAGAAATCAAGTTAGTCCAGTAAGAACACTCCCTCTCTGATGCCTCTTTCTCACTTACATGCTCAGCTAATCTGGTCTGACTCAGGAAGACCCCGGTTGCTTTTCCATTGTGTGTAAGAGAGAGGTGGATGGAGAGAGGGATGGAGTTTTATGGGGAAGTGTGACAGGCTGGCTTTAGTGGTGACGTCAGAACCAGGAAAACAAATACAGAGTGGTGAGTGAGTTGAATTGAATGTGCTGCTACGCGGTTTATTATAAAACAGACCAAAAATAAAACATTTGTAACACAAAACACAGACTGAACAAACAAAACGTCACGTTGGCCAAAATAAATAGACAAACAAAACGGACAGTGGACGAACACTAAACAAGTACCATGCTGGTACTTCCAGCACACAGTAACAATTGTTATTTTCTACAATTTCTCCTCTCTCTCACCCGTTCTCCACTCTCCGAACACACACTGATCACACAACCCCGAGTGAGTGCTTCGTGCATCTATATATACTATTGTGCTGGGATTCAATTACCAATTAATTATTCACTTGAATCCCAGCACGTGAACTAATCTGCGCACTCCTGTGCTCACACCTCAGTGCCCTTTCACTTTGCATGTGAAGTGATTTGTGCAATCCTTGTGCCTAAATACAAATATACATTAAACACTTGTGCGCGTATTGCACATTTTAACACGGGCATTACATGGGGGGTACGTGGTTTGTGGTTGTTGGTTGTAAATATTATATCCCGTGTACCAACTACAATACACCAACATTAACACAAGCACGCGACATATAACACACAAATAAACACAGGGCGGGGCACATTGACACAGGATATAACAGAGAGTGGTAGGGGGTGTGGATGTATATGGGGATGGAAGAGGGAGTGAATGGGGGAAGGGAGGAGCCATTCGGTTGCTTAGATAAAGCAAGACAAAGAGAGTGGGGTGAAGAGGGAGGCAAAAACACTCTTTACCACCTGTAGGTCAGCTGTGATAAATGTGCTACTAAATAAATAAAAAACAATAATATAAATATGTAGGCACTGGAGAAAGTAATGAACAAAAGCATTGGGGTGAACAGTGGTGGGCCAATTTCACCTCAATTATTCCCTCCACCATTTTTCTATTTTTGTCTATTTTCTTTTTAAGGGCCAAGGTTTTAATGGTGTCTTCTAGCTTGGATTGTCTCTTTGTTTCCTTCACTTTACATGGCAAGACTCTTTCTGTAACTGTGAGGCGTGTGAGTAAAAATGGATTTTCCAGACAGTGATTTACGTGTAAAAATTAAAATTTTATTTAATATTACACGGAAAAAAAAAGAAAAATAATAAAGAAGGATGTGAGGGAGGGAGTGCTGGAGTAATCAAAAATAAAGGAACGGAAGCCTCTTAGTCCTCTTCGCGCTCTGCTTAAATCCAAAAATAAAACAAAACGGAATAAAAACAGAAAAGAGCCAAGTTAGTAAGGCCTCCGTTCGTGACACAGTCCAAACTCCCACGTACTTCCCTCCAGCCTTTTTTCCCCCGCCTCTATTCCTTAGGACCAACCACGAACACAGTAGCACGTTTCCTTTAGTATGCAAACCCCGCCCCGGTAGTCAGTGGTTCACCAATCTCAAACTGACAGGTATCCTTAATTTCACTTGACTCCAGAGGCTGGAATTTACATACTCGTACTTCCGCCTCTCACCAAGGTGCCGCCCCTCAAAAAGATAACTTTTGTCATGGTCACAAGACCTTGGTAAGGGAAGTCCCTAGTTGGTTTGATGCCTTCTACTGTTGGGAGGCTGAATTGCAGACCGAAACCCCTTTGACTCATCACAGTAACATTTACATGTATTTTGTTAAACATGTCACTTCTTTTTTTCACTTAATGGACTTAAAACTGTGTGCTTATTTGCATTTGTGTGTATGCAGGTAAATGCTCTGTGACGGGAAACCGCCCCGTCTATATGAATGTGTTTGGAACTGGCAGGGAGGGGGTTAAATTCCTCCCTGCCAGGAAAACATGTAATAATGTGGCTGGAGCTCTAATTGAATAATTAGTAATTATTGATTAATTGGGCTCCAGCCACAGGGCAGAGGCCCTCGCTGGCAGTGTGTGTTTTCTGTTTGGGAGTTTGCTTTGTGTTGGAGAGTTTTTTTTGTTTGGAAGAAAGGAGTGTCTTGTTTTAAAGACTTGGAACCTGACCATTTACTTTTGTAAGTTTACTTATTGTGTTTGAACCTCTTTCTGTTGGCCCTTGTGCCTGTTTATTTGATTATTTTATTTAATAAAGAACTTTATTTTTTGACTTTACATTGTCTCTGAGCCTCAGCCCTCTGTCATCCTGTCACATGCACACATATCTTTCTATCTACAGAGTATATAGCCCTACATTAAAATGCAGCAGGGGGACTATGGCCTGGACCAAATCAAAACTTTGACCCACCCGCTAATCGCAAATTACAAACCTGGTACTGATGGCATCTTTTTTGTTTGTCAGAAGGTTATTCCTTCTACCCCACAGAGAACCCACCATTAATACTCAGCTTGTAATTAGTTGGTGGGTCAAAGTTTTGATTTGGTCCAGACCTATGTGGCTTTGCTAATTGGCAGCAAAAACACAGCTTCTTGCAATAAGAAAGCACTATTCTGACTGTTTACACACCGAAGAAGTGTATTCAGATCTTGTGGATAACACAAATGTGGGCCCCTGTGCGCTTACAAATCACATCATAATATGGGTTAAAAGAGTGAAAATAATCTTACTTTTGTTGGTGGTTTTTGTTCTCCACTACTGACGGCAAAACTGCAGAATTCATCTGGAGCAGTTTTGTCAGCCTCTATGTTCCTCTTATTTGAACCATGGACGACTTTGCACAGGAACTTCCCATTGTCAGCTCTCAAGATAATTTTCCCACTGTCGATGAAGACTTCAAATTCACAGAACATGTCAGGCTTAGCTTTGCTTGCCATAATGGAGTCAATCCCACCAACACCTCCCCAGTTAATTCTGCTGAGGTACATGCCGTGCTTGTCCTGCAGCAGGATCTTCCCTTCAGAAGCACTAAGCACTTTGAACACACACCACTCTTCAATAATGGGACTTGCAGCCTCAATGTTGTTCATGCCTGATAAATGAGGCACACTGCACCAGTACATGCCATTGTCAGCTTGGAACGCAGCAAGCCTGTCTGTGTTAATGTAGCTGTTAAGTGGACTCAAGCTCTTTGTTGGAAGCTGGTAAGAGAAGACCAAAGAAATCAAGTTAGTCCAGTAAGAACACTCCCTCTCTGATGCCTCTTTCTCACTTACATGCTCAGCTAATCTGGTCTGACTCAGGAAGACCCCGGTTGCTTTTCCATTGTGTGTAAGAGAGAGGTGGATGGAGAGAGGGATGGAGTTTTATGGGGAAGTGTGACAGGCTGTCTTTAGTGGTGACGTCAGAACCAGGAAAACAAATACAGAGTGGTGAGTGAGTTGAATTGAATGTGCTGCTACGCGGTTTATTATAAAACAGACCAAAAATAAAACATTTGTAACACAAAACACAGACTGAACAAACAAAACGGAGCGTTAGCCAAAGTAAATAGACAAACAAAACGGACAGTGGACGAACACTAAACAAGTACCATGCTGGTACTTCCAGCACACAATAACAATTGTTATTTTAATTACAATTACTCTCCTCTCTCTCACCCGTTCTCCACTCTCGAACACACAACCCCGAGTGAGTGCTTCGTGCATCTATATATACAACTGTTGTGCTGGGATTCAATTACCAATGAATTATTCACTTGAATCCCAGCACGTGAACTAATCTGCGCACTCCTGTGCTCACACCTCAGTGCCCTTTCACTTTGCATGTGAAGTGATTTGTGCAATCCTTGTGCCTAAATACAAAAATATATTTTAAACACTTGTGCTCGTAACGCACATTATATCCCGTGTACCAATGACTATATACCAAAATTAACACAAGCACGCGACATATAACACACAAATAAACACAGGGCGGGGCACATTGACACAGGATATAACAGAGAGTGGTAGGGGGTGTGGATGTATATGGGGATGGAAGAGGGAGTGAATGGGGGAAGGGAGGAGCCATTCGGTTGCTTAGATAAAGCAAGACAAAGAGAGTGGGGTGAAGAGGGAGGCAAAAACACTCTTTACCACCTGTAGGTCAGCTGTGATAAATGTGCTACTAAATAAATAAAAAACAATAATATAAATATGTAGGCACTGGAGAAAGTAATGAACAAAAGCATTGGGGTGAACAGTGGTGGGCCAATTTCACCTCAATTATTCCCTCCACCATTTTTCTATTTTTGTCTATTTTCTTTTTAAGGGCCAAGGTTTTAATGGTGTCTTCTAGCTTGGATTGTCTCTTTGTTTCCTTCACTTTACATGGCAAGACTCTTTCTGTAACTGTGAGGCGTGTGAGTAAAAATGGATTTTCCAGACAGTGATTTACGTGTAAAAATTAAAATTTTATTTAATATTACACGGAAAAAAAAAAAGAAAAATAATAAAGAAGGATGTGAGGGAGGGAGTGCTGGAGTAAAAAAAAAATAAAGGAACGGAAGCCTCTTAATCCTCTTCGCGCTCTGCTTAAATCCAAAAATAAAACAAAAAGGAATAAAAACAGAAAAGAGCCAAGTTAGTAAGGCCTCCGTTCGTGACACAGTCCAAACTCCCACGTACTTCCCTCCAGCCTTTTTTTCCCCCGCCTCTATTCCTTAGGACCAACCCCGAACACAGTAGCACGTTCCCTTTAGTATGCAAACCCCGCCCCGGTAGTCAGTGGATCACCAATCCCAAACTGACAGGTATCCTTAATTTCACTTGACTCCAGTGGCTGGAATTTACATACTCGTACTTCCGCCCCTCACCAAGGTGCCGCCCCTCAAAAAGATGACTTTTGCCATGGTCACGAGACCTTGGTAAGGGAAGTCCCGAGTTGGTTTGATGCCTTCTACTGTTGGGAGGCTGAATTGCAGACCGAAACCCCTTTGACTCATCACAGTAACATTTACATGTATTTTGTTAAACATGTCACTTCTTTTTTTCACTTAATGGACTTAAAACTGTGTGCTTATTTGCATTTGTGTGTATGCAGGTAAATGCTCTGTGACGGGAAACCGCCCCGTCTATATGAATGTGTTTGGAACTGGCAGGGAGGGGGTTAAATTCCTCCCTGCCAGGAAAACATGTAATAATGTGGCTGGAGCTCTAATTGAATAATTAGTAATTATTGATTAATTGGGCTCCAGCCACAGGGCAGAGGCCCTCGCTGGCAGTGTGTGTTTTCTGTTTGGGAGTTTGCTTTGTGTTGGAGAGTTTTTTTTTGTTTAGAAAAAAGGAGTGTCTTGTTTTAAAGACTTGGAACCTGACCATTTACTTTTGTAAGTTTACTTATTTGTGTTTGAACCTCTTTCTGTTGGCCCTTGTGCCTGTTTATTTGATTATTTTATTTAATAAAGAACTTTTTTTTTTGCCTTTACATTGTCTCTGATCCTCAGCCCTCTGTCATCCTGTCACATGCACACATATCTTTCTATCTACAGAGTATATAGCCCTACATTAAAATGCAGCAGGGGGACTATGGCCTGGACCAAATCAAAACTTTGACCCTCCCGCTAATCGCAAATTACAAACAAGGTATCGATGGCATCTTTTTTGTTGATCAGAAGGTTATTCCTTCTACCCCACAGAGAACCCACCATTAATACTCAGCTTGTAATTAGTTGGTGGGTCAAAGTTTTGATTTGGTCCAGACCTATGTGGCTTTGCTAATTGGCAGCAAAAACACAGCTTCTTGCAATAAGAAAGCACTATTCTGACTGTTTACACACCGAAGAAGTGTATTCAGATCTTGTGGATAACACAAATGTGGGCCCCTGTGCGCTTACAAATCACATCATAATATGGGTTAAAAGAGTGAAAATAATCTTACTTTTGTTGGTGGTTTTTGTTCTCCACTACTGACGGCAAAACTGCAGAATTCATCTGGAGCAGTTTTGTCAGCCTCTATGTTCCTCTTATTTGAACCATGGACGACTTTGCACAGGAACTTCCCATTGTCAGCTCTCAAGATAATTTTCCCACTGTCGATGAAGACTTCAAATTCACAGAACATGTCAGGCTTAGCTTTGCTTGCCATAATGGAGTCAATCCCACCAACACCTCCCCAGTTAATTCTGCTGAGGTACATGCCTTGCTTGTCCTGCAGCAGGATCTTCCCTTCAGAAGCACTAAGCACTTTGAACACACACCACTCTTCAATAATGGGACTTGCAGCCTCAATGTTGTTCATGCCTGATAAATGAGGCACACTGCACCAGTACATGCCATTGTCAGCTTGGAACGCAGCAAGCCTGTCTGTGTTAATGTAGCTGTTAAGTGGACTCAAGCTCTTTGTTGGAAGCTGGTAAGAGAAGACCAAAGAAATCAAGTTAGTCCAGTAAGAACACTCCCTCTCTGATGCCTCTTTCTCACTTACATGCTCAGCTAATCTGGTCTGACTCAGGAAGACCCCGGTTGCTTTTCCATTGTGTGTAAGAGAGAGGTGGATGGAGAGAGGGATGGAGTTTTATGGGGAAGTGTGACAGGCTGGCTTTAGTGGTGACGTCAGAACCAGGAAAACAAATACAGAGTGGTGAGTGAGTTGAATTGAATGTGCTGCTACGCGGTTTATTATAAAACAGACCAAAAATAAAACATTTGTAACACAAAACACAGACTGAACAAACAAAACGGAGCGTTAGCCAAAGTAAATAGACAAACAAAATGGACAGTGGACGAACACTAAACAAGTACCATGCTGGTACTTCCAGCACACAATAACAATTGTTATTTTCTACAATTTCTCCTCTCTCTCACCCGTTCTCCACTCTCGAACACACAACCCCGAGTGAGTGCTTCGTGCATCTATATATACAATTGTGCTGGGATTCAATTACCAATGAATTATTCACTTGAATCCCAGCACGTGAACTAATCTGCGCACTCCTGTGCTCACACCTCAGTGCCCTTTCACTTTGCATGTGAAGTGATTTGTGCAATCCTTGTGCCTAAACACAAGTATATATTTTAAACACTTGTGCTCGTAACGCACATTATATCCCATGCACCAACTACAATACACCAACATTAACACAAACACGCAACATATAACACACAAATAAACACAGGGCGGGGCACATTGACACAGGATATAACAGAGAGTGGTAGGGGGTGTGGATGTATATGGGGATGGAAGAGGGAGTGAATGGGGGAAGGGAGGAGCCATTCGGTTGCTTAGATAAAGCAAGACAAAGAGAGTGGGGTGAAGAGGGAGGCAAAAACACTCTTTACCACCTGTAGGTCAGCTGTGATAAATGTGCTACTAAATAAATAAAAAACAATAATATAAATATGTAGGCACTGGAGAAAGTAATGAACAAAAGCATTGGGGTGAACAGTGGTGGGCCAATTTCACCTCAATTATTCCCTCCACCATTTTTCTATTTTTGTCTATTTTCTTTTTAAGGGCCAAGGTTTTAATGGTGTCTTCTAGCTTGGATTGTCTCTTTGTTTCCTTCACTTTACATGGCAAGACTCTTTCTGTAACTGTGAGGCGTGTGAGTAAAAATGGATTTTCCAGACAGTGATTTACGTGTAAAAATTAAAATTTTATTTAATATTACACGGAAAAAAAAAGAAAAATAATAAAGAAGGATGTGAGGGAGGGAGTGCTGGAGTAATCAAAAATAAAGGAACGGAAGCCTCTTAGTCCTCTTCGCGCTCTGCTTAAATCCAAAAATAAAACAAAACGGAATAAAAACAGAAAAGAGCCAAGTTAGTAAGGCCTCCGTTCGTGACACAGTCCAAACTCCCACGTACTTCCCTCCAGCCTTTTTTCCCCCGCCTCTATTCCTTAGGACCAACCACGAACACAGTAGCACGTTTCCTTTAGTATGCAAACCCCGCCCCGGTAGTCAGTGGTTCACCAATCCCAAACTGACAGGTATCCTTAATTTCACTTGACTCCAGTGGCTGGAATTTACATACTCGTACTTCCGCCTCTCACCAAGGTGCCGCCCCTCAAAAAGATAACTTTTGTCATGGTCACAAGACCTTGGTAAGGGAAGTCCCTAGTTGGTTTGATGCCTTCTACTGTTGGGAGGCTGAATTGCAGACCGAAACCCCTTTGACTCATCACAGTAACATTTACATGTATTTTGTTAAACATGTCACTTCTTTTTTTCACTTAATGGACTTAAAACTGTGTGCTTATTTGCATTTGTGTGTATGCAGGTAAATGCTCTGTGACGGGAAACCGCCCCGTCTATATGAATGTGTTTGGAACTGGCAGGGAGGGGGTTAAATTCCTCCCTGCCAGGAAAACATGTAATAATGTGGCTGGAGCTCTAATTGAATAATTAGTAATTATTGATTAATTGGGCTCCAGCCACAGGGCAGAGGCCCTCGCTGGCAGTGTGTGTTTTCTGTTTGGGAGTTTGCTTTGTGTTGGAGAGTTTTTTTTTGTTTGGAAAAAAGGAGTGTCTTGTTTAAAGACTTGGAACCTGACCATTTACTTTTGTAAGTTTACTTATTGTGTTTGAACCTCTTTCTGTTGGCCCTTGTGCCTGTTTATTTGATTATTTTATTTAATAAAGAACTTTATTTTTTGACTATACATTGTCTCTGAGCCTCAGCCCTCTGTCATCCTGTCACATGCACACATATCTTTCTATCTACAGAGTATATAGCCCTACATTAAAATGCAGCAGGGGGACTATGGCCTGGACCAAATCAAAACTTTGACCCTCCCGCTAATCGCAAATTACAAACAAGGTATCGATGGCATCTTTTTTGTTGATCAGAAGGTTATTCCTTCTACCCCACAGAGAACCCACCATTAATACTCAGCTTGTAATTAGTTGGTGGGTCAAAGTTTTGATTTGGTCCAGACCTATGTGGCTTTGCTAATTGGCAGCAAAAACACAGCTTCTTGCAATAAGAAAGCACTATTCTGACTGTTTACACACCGAAGAAGTGTATTCAGATCTTGTGGATAACACAAATGTGGGCCCCTGTGCGCTTACAAATCACATCATAATATGGGTTAAAAGAGTGAAAATAATCTTACTTTTGTTGGTGGTTTTTGTTCTCCACTACTGACGGCAAAACTGCAGAATTCATCTGGAGCAGTTTTGTCAGCCTCTATGTTCCTCTTATTTGAACCATGGACGACTTTGCACAGGAACTTCCCATTGTCAGCTCTCAAGATAATTTTCCCACTGTCGATGAAGACTTCAAATTCACAGAACATGTCAGGCTTAGCTTTGCTTGCCATAATGGAGTCAATCCCACCAACACCTCCCCAGTTAATTCTGCTGAGGTACATGCCGTGCTTGTCCTGCAGCAGGATCTTCCCTTCAGAAGCACTAAGCACTTTGAACACACACCACTCTTCAATAATGGGACTTGCAGCCTCAATGTTGTTCATGCCTGATAAATGAGGCACACTGCACCAGTACATGCCATTGTCAGCTTGGAACGCAGCAAGCCTGTCTGTGTTAATGTAGCTGTTAAGTGGACTCAAGCTCTTTGTTGGAAGCTGGTAAGAGAAGACCAAAGAAATCAAGTTAGTCCAGTAAGAACACTCCCTCTCTGATGCCTCTTTCTCACTTACATGCTCAGCTAATCTGGTCTGACTCAGGAAGACCCCGGTTGCTTTTCCATTGTGTGTAAGAGAGAGGTGGATGGAGAGAGGGATGGAGTTTTATGGGGAAGTGTGACAGGCTGGCTTTAGTGGTGACGTCAGAACCAGGAAAACAAATACAGAGTGGTGAGTGAGTTGAATTGAATGTGCTGCTACGCGGTTTATTATAAAACAGACCAAAAATAAAACATTTGTAACACAAAACACAGACTGAACAAACAAAACGGAGCGTTAGCCAAAGTAAATAGACAAACAAAACGGACAGTGGACGAACACTAAACAAGTACCATGCTGGTACTTCCAGCACACAGTAACAATTGTTATTTTCTACAATTTCTCCTCTCTCTCACCCGTTCTCCACTCTCGAACACACAACCCCGAGTGAGTGCTTCGTGCATCTATATATACAATTGTGCTGGGATTCAATTACCAATGAATTATTCACTTGAATCCCAGCACGTGAACTAATCTGCGCACTCCTGTGCTCACACCTCAGTGCCCTTTCACTTTGCATGTGAAGTGATTTGTGCAATCCTCGTGCCTAAATACAAGTATATATTTTAAACACTTGTGCTCGTAACCCACATTATATCCCATGCACCAACTACAATACACCAACATTAACACAAACACGCAACATATAACACACAAATAAACACAGGGCGGGGCACATTGACACAGGATATAACAGAGAGTGGTAGGGGGTGTGGATGTATATGGGGATGGAAGAGGGAGTGAATGGGGGAAGGGAGGAGCCATTCGGTTGCTTAGATAAAGCAAGACAAAGAGAGTGGGGTGAAGAGGGAGGCAAAAACACTCTTTACCACCTGTAGGTCAGCTGTGATAAATGTGCTACTAAATAAATAAAAAACAATAATATAAATATGTAGGCACTGGAGAAAGTAATGAACAAAAGCATTGGGGTGAACAGTGGTGGGCCAATTTCACCTCAATTATTCCCTCCACCATTTTTCTATTTTTGTCTATTTTCTTTTTAAGGGCCAAGGTTTTAATGGTGTCTTCTAGCTTGGATTGTCTCTTTGTTTCCTTCACTTTACATGGCAAGACTCTTTCTGTAACTGTGAGGCGTGTGAGTAAAAATGGATTTTCCAGACAGTGATTTACGTGTAAAAATTAAAATTTTATTTAATATTACACGGAAAAAAAAAAGAAAAATAATAAAGAAGGATGTGAGGGAGGGAGTGCTGGAGTAATCAAAAATAAAGGAACGGAAGCCTCTTAGTCCTCTTCGCGCTCTGCTTAAATCCAAAAATAAAACAAAAAGGAATAAAAACAGAAAAGAGCCAAGTTAGTAAGGCCTCCGTTCGTGACACAGTCCAAACTCCCACGTACTTCCCTCCAGCCTTTTTTCCCCCGCCTCTATTCCTTAGGACCAACCCCGAACACAGTAGCACGTTCCCTTTAGTATGCAAACCCCGCCCCGGTAGTCAGTGGATCACCAATCCCAAACTGACAGGTATCCTTAATTTCACTTGACTCCAGTGGCTGGAATTTACATACTCGTACTTCCGCCCCTCACCAAGGTGCCGCCCCTCAAAAAGATAACTTTTGTCATGGTCACAAGACCTTGGTAAGGGAAGTCCCTAGTTGGTTTGATGCCTTCTACTGTTGGGAGGCTGAATTGCAGACCGAAACCCCTTTGACTCATCACAGTAACATTTACATGTATTTTGTTAAACATGTCACTTCTTTTTTTCACTTAATGGACTTAAAACTGTGTGCTTATTTGCATTTGTGTGTATGCAGGTAAATGCTCTGTGACGGGAAACCGCCCCGTCTATATGAATGTGTTTGGAACTGGCAGGGAGGGGGTTAAATTCCTCCCTGCCAGGAAAACATGTAATAATGTGGCTGGAGCTCTAATTGAATAATTAGTAATTATTGATTAATTGGGCTCCAGCCACAGGGCAGAGGCCCTCGCTGGCAGTGTGTGTTTTCTGTTTGGGAGTTTGCTTTGTGTTGGAGAGTTTTTTTTTTTTTGTTTGGAAGAAAGGAGTGTCTTGTTTTAAAAGACTTGGAACCTGACCATTTACTTTTGTAAGTTTACTTATTTGTGTTTGAACCTCTTTCTGTTGGCCCTTGTGCCTGTTTATTTGATTATTTTATTTAATAAAGAACTTTATTTTTTTGACTTTACATTGTCTCTGAGCCTCAGCCCTCTGTCATCCTGTCACATGCACACATATCTTTCTATCTACAGAGTATATAGCCCTACATTAAAATGCAGCAGGGGGACTATGGCCTGGACCAAATCAAAACTTTGACCCTCCCGCTAATCGCAAATTACAAACCAGGTATCGATGGCATCTTTTTTGTTGATCAGAAGGTTATTCCTTCTACCCCACAGAGAACCCACCATTAATACTCAGCTTGTAATTAGTTGGTGGGTCAAAGTTTTGATTTGGTCCAGACCTATGTGGCTTTGCTAATTGGCAGCAAAAACACAGCTTCTTGCAATAAGAAAGCACTATTCTGACTGTTTACACACCGAAGAAGTGTATTCAGATCTTGTGGATAACACAAATGTGGGCCCCTGTGCGCTTACAAATCACATCATAATATGGGTTAAAAGAGTGAAAATAATCTTACTTTTGTTGGTGGTTTTTGTTCTCCACTACTGACGGCAAAACTGCAGAATTCATCTGGAGCAGTTTTGTCAGCCTCTATGTTCCTCTTATTTGAACCATGGACGACTTTGCACAGGAACTTCCCATTGTCAGCTCTCAAGATAATTTTCCCACTGTCGATGAAGACTTCAAATTCACAGAACATGTCAGGCTTAGCTTTGCTTGCCATAATGGAGTCAATCCCACCAACACCTCCCCAGTTAATTCTGCTGAGGTACATGCCGTGCTTGTCCTGCAGCAGGATCTTCCCTTCAGAAGCACTAAGCACTTTGAACACACACCACTCTTCAATAATGGGACTTGCAGCCTCAATGTTGTTCATGCCTGATAAATGAGGCACACTGCACCAGTACATGCCATTGTCAGCTTGGAACGCAGCAAGCCTGTCTGTGTTGATGTAGCTGTTAAGTGGACCCAAGCTCTTTGTTGGAAGCTGCTAAGACCAAAGAAATCAAGTTAGTTCAGTAAGAACACTCCCTCTCTGATGCCTCTTTCTCCTCAGCTAAGCTGGTCTTACTTAGGAAGACCCCGGTAGTACAGTTGAACCTCGTTTATCCTCCAGCATTGCAGGACAAGGATCCACCACAGTTTTGTAAAATCCGTGGAAAAATGGGGTGTGATTGAATATGACTTAGAATGCAAAATGTACACACTCACAAACCTTGTAATGTAAACCGAAAAAATGTTTATTAAACATGTCAGCAATGTCTGTCCAAAAACAGAAGAAAGCTTTGAAATGTTTACTTAGCCTGTGATGGGGTGAGTGCTCTGCACATGGGGATTTGTATACATTTGTGCATTTGCAATTGTTGTAAATAGATTTACTGATTTAATTGGTATTTGTATGGTGTATGTGCTCCCTCCAAGATTGCTGCTAGCTCTTAATTAAGCTGGTGGGTGTGTCTCGGAGGAGCGTATAAGAAGGTTGTTGATCAAGCTGGTGGGTGTGTCTCGGAGGAGCGTATAAGAAGGTTGTTGATCAAGCTGGTGGGTGTGTCTCAGAGGAGCGTATAAGAAGGTAGTTAATCAAGCTGGTGGGTGTGTCTCGGAGGAGCGTATAAGAAGGTAGTTAATCAAGCTGGTGGGTGTGTCTCGGAGGAGCGTATAAGAAGGTAGTTAATTAAGCTGGTGGGTGTGTCTCGGAGGAGCGTATAAGAAGGTAGTTAATCAAGCTGGTGGGTGTGTCTCGGAGGAGCGTATAAGAAGGTAGTTAATCAAGCTGGTGGGTGTGTCTCGGAGGAGCGTATAAGAAGGTAGTTAATCAAGCTGGTGGGTGTGTCTCGGAGGAGCGTATAAGAAGGTTGTTGATCAAGCTGGTGGGTGTGTCTCGGAGGAGCGTATAAGAAGGTAGTTAATTAAGCTGGTGGGTGTGTCTCGGAGGAGCGTATAAGAAGGTAGTTAATTAAGCTGGTGGGTGTGTCTCGGAGGAGCGTATAAGAAACATTTAAGTTCAGGTCTGACCTCCATCGACAGTCATGCACATTTGCTTTATAGTTTTTGGAGTGTTTTGTTTTGCTGGTTGTCTCCATACAATTGCTGGTAACGTACGCAAGTGTTTGTTTATTGTATTAGTAAATACTGCGTGCCAGTGTGGCATGTTCACCGCATCTTTGTGTCTCCCTGCATCTATTATAGCTTTCACCTGCTTGCCTACCTGCAGCCCGGGTAGCAACAACCCGGTCCATCACATAGCCTTATGCACTAGATTGCCCAGCTTTGAATTATTCCCAAAATACAATACATACAGTACAAACGTAGTTGCTATTTTTTGTTGTATTTCAAACGAAATATAATTGTTTTAACTTTAAACTCGATTGAAAAATATGCTATATAACTTCCCATTTTTCACAAACGCTGTACGTACTAATATAAATCTTTTTTTAATTTTCTTTTTTTTTCATACCAGACACAATACTTTCACTGGACACATTAGCGCCCCCTGTGGCCGATAGGGCGTCTGTGGTTCTGCAGTGGAGCCGCCAAATCTGTGTTGTCCAATGGCGCTATAGGTCTGGTGGCCTCGCTGTGGATCCGCAATAGGAAACAACGGATAGGACCTTTGGTTTTTGGTTTTCATTATTATTTTTTGGTTTTTGGTTTTCATTATTATTTTTTGGTTTTTGGTTTTCATTATTATTTTTGAGCACCTATGAGTGTGCCTGCATGAACCAGCGGATACCTGGTATACCTAAAATTATTAAAACGTTTCATAGCAAAACAAGCCCCACCTGAGCTTTACAGCACAGACATGTTCCTGTCCAGCAGACTCATGAAATAACAAATATTACAGCCTTCCTCTGAAATTAGCCTTTCTTTTAACTAATACAATATCCTACAGTCTCACCTGAATCTCTGTGTTGGTGAAGAGTTGAGACAGGGCGTACCACAGCACCTGCAGGCTGAAGAACACACACAACACAGGTTCAAATATCACAATAGTGGGGGCTCTGTCTGTCTGTATGTCTTTCTGTATGTCTAACCATCTATATGTCTGTCTGATGTCTTTCTGCTGTCTGTGATTTCATATTTACCTGTCTGTCTGTCTATCTGTATGTCTGCATGTTTATCTATCTATCAAGTCTGTCTTTCTTTCTGTCTGTATGTTTAACTATCTGTCTGTGTTTTCCTGTCTGCCTGTCCGTCCTATTTATATGTCTGTATGTGTGTGTGTGTGTGTGTGTGTGTGTGTGTGTGTGTGATTCCCACATAGACATACATATAATGGATATATATATATATATATATATATATATATATACAGTCTAATTATCAATCTATACAGAATCTGACTTCAGTATGGCAACAATGGCAGAATGTTTACAGACACATGTTGTTATGGTAACTTACATATTTATTCCTTTCCAAGTCCACCTGATTGTATCCTAGCAACAACAATACAAAACAGTTGGGATTAGATTGTATCTGCACAACAGAAACTCTTTAAATTGTTTTTACAAACATGATTTTACAAACCCCCTCCCTGTGCTCCCCGACTGTACGACTCCCCCTGCACACCACACTGTAATGCCTTTACAAGGGGAGACTCCCCTCCCTCCATCCCTGTGCTCCCCCTGACTGTACGACTCCCCCTGCACACCACACTGTAATGCCTTTACAAGGGGAGACTCCCCTCCCTCCGTCCCTGTGCTCCCCCTGACTGTACGACTCCCCCTGCACACCACACTGTAATGCCTTTACAAGGGGAGACTCCCCTCCCTCCATCCCTGTGCTCCCCCTGACTGTACGACTCCCCCTGCACACCACACTGTAATGCCTTTACAAGGGGAGACTCCCCTCCCTCCATCCCTGTGCTCCCCCTGACTGTACGACTCCCCCTGCACACCACACTGTAATGCCTTTACAAGGGGAGACTCCCCTCCCTCCATCCCTGTGCTCCCCCTGACTGTACGACTCCCCCCTGCACACCACACTGTAATGCCTTTACAAGGGGAGACTCCCCTCCCTCCATCCCTGTGCTCCCCCTGACTGTACGACTCCCCCTGCACACCACACTGTAATGCCTTTACAAGGGGAGACTCCCCTCCCTCCATCCCTGTGCTCCCCCTGACTGTACGACTCCCCCTGCACACCACACTGTAATGCCTTTACAAGGGGAGACTCCCCTCCCTCCGTCCCTGTGCTCCCCCTGACTGTACGACTCCCCCCTGCACACCACACTGTAATGCCTTTACAAGGGGAGACTCCCCTCCCTCCGTCCCTGTGCTCCCCTGACTGTACGACTCCCCCTGCACACCACACTGTAATGCCTTTACAAGGGGAGACTCCCCTCCCTCCGTCCCTGTGCTCCCCCTGACTGTACGACTCCCCCTGCACACCACACTGTAATGCCTTTACAAGGGGAGACTCCCCTCCCTCCGTCCCTGTGCTCCCCCTGACTGTACGACTCCCCCCTGCACACCACACTGTAATGCCTTTACAAGGGGAGATTCCCCCTGCTCAGCAATTTTGAAAAGTACTTAGACTTTTTTTTTTTACTTAAATTTCTTTAAAACTAATAAGGAAAGTAAAAATAAAACAAGAGCTCTGCTTACCATCTTGCTGGGGTATCATATAATCACAGGCTGCACTGGAACCACAGTTATAAACACCTATATAACACAAGTGAAATTTGAATTTCAACTCTTACACTGTTATTAGTTTATTCAATATTTTTTTTAAATTATTTTTTAATATTTATTTGTATTTAGTTATTGTTTTAATGTTTAAACATTGTTTTTTTGGACAGTGATGATGATGATGACGATGAAGAAGAGGAAAGCAGGAGAAAGAGAAAAAGCAAAGTGTGTTGTGGTGGTAATATTTCTCCATATACCGCCTGTAAGGTTAAAACTTTCCATGAATGTGAAATTTATAGAGACCAATCCACCTAGCCAGCATGGACTGTGGGAGGAAACCAGAGTACCTGGAGGAAACACACGCGAACATGGGGAGAACATGCAAACTCCACACAGACAGACCCCTGAGGCCAGAATCGAACCCTGGAGCTGTGAGCACTGCGCCGCCCCTGTTTTCCAAATCCTGCTTCTGAATAATGTGGCTTACATTTTGTCCATTTATGTTGGAGGAATAAAAAAAAAAATCCCCTATTTATTACTCTGGTGAAAATCTATTTTGCATTGTCGGTACAAGGTCCATTAATATGGTGTTCATGTGTTTAAAGAGATATTTGTCTGAATCTCTTTAAAGCATGTATGGTCAGCACAACAGTTGTCACAAACCACTCACTGGGCTCTACATTCAAAGGACCTCAAACGATGGTAAATTACCTGAAATACTGCATGGCAAGAGAAATCCACACTGCACTCAAAAAGGAAGGCCTGTCAGCTCTATTCACTAATATACTAATATGCATGAATAAGGTGAGCTAAATGATTAATTTACCAGTCATCACAGCAGGTGAAATGCTGCATGCGTTACACACCCTTTATTTTAGTATATGGGCACTCCAAAAGAAGCTAGTCCAGCTCTCACTTTCTCATAATGACAGCGACCAAGGAGTCAGCAGCAGGCACCAGCTACATCTTCAGGGGCTCTAGGTAGGATGAGGGGAGGCGGCCCTGTGTTACGCAGTTCCCTTTCAATTCGAAGATGGCCACCAAAACATTGTTATGGGATACACTCCTCCCTATTGGTAGGTGTCACTGACTCTCTCTATCAAAGCTGCTGATAGGCCCTCTCCCCTCAATGACCCCCTCATTCCCATCTCCCGAGAATACTTAACCATCACGCAGGGGAGATTCGCTCTCTTTGGTTCTCACGATTGGTACGGTATGACCTCTCTGTGTTGCATTGAACCCTCTTTTGCTTCTAAAAAGTGCTGAGTAAGCTACTGCTAGTCCCCCTGCACTTGGTGCTGAAAGCTGGCCTTTGTATTTTTCCTAGAATCAGTGGTTTAAAAATCTGTAGCCTTTTTATTCTATTTCTGGCTATCAGCACCTGCTCGCTCCGCGTGTCAGGCTGTTTCTTACTGTCTTTCTGTCTTAGTACAGTAAGTATTATTGTAAAGAATTGTGTGTGTTTTTCACCCTTTCCTGCTTCAGACAGCGCTGTTACTCCACGGAGCTGGGCTTGCCTTGTCCTCATTGTCGAGCTAGCCCACCAGCTGCCTGCGGGCTGCAGGTTGGGCCTTCTTTTGATTGTAGCTACTCGACCCCGTGCTCGCGCAGAGGACTACCCACACCGCGACGGCTTCATCCGGGCCAGCCATATACTCCTCACCGAGGCTTCCCTCGTTGTTGGGTTGAGATGTACATGGCCTGCGTGGACCCTCACCTCTGGTGTAGGTCGCTCAATCTACAGACAGTGTGCTCTCCCCCACCTGTCCTGTAATATTTTTACTGTTTTTTGTATTTAAAAACTGTTTTGCATTACTGTGTGTGTAAGTCAATCGCCTGCCACAGCTTCGGCCCTGTCCCCCGTTGTACGTTACGCGCTGCTCAGGCTGTGACCACGCGGTCAGGGTAGGGACCGTGCCTTGGTGTTTTTTTAATGCTTTTTAAAGGCTAGTGCGCCGGTGCGTCACGGTACAAGTGGTGCATGCAGTACTCACTGATCCCTAGACCCGATGTTACATGACACTTGGTGCCCACGCAGTGCACACAGTGTACAGTGCACACGGTGGTTTATCTACCACGCGCTATGACAGACAGGGCTGGCTTCAATGCATGTGAGGCCTGTGTGACCAATATCCCGCAGGAGGATAGGCACAGATCATGCCGCTTCAACCCTGAAAGGCTCCTGCGACATCTGTGCGGCTTTTCAGCCCAGCGTGCTTGCTAATCGCCTGGAGAGAGTTGCAAGGGGGCGTTTTTCATCCCCTGCAGTAGGCCCCTCCCAGCCACACCTTCCAACGACGTCACAGAGCCCATTCGGGGAGAACCCCTGTGCACAGGCGCCTGTATCCACCCGCAGCCGCTCCCCGTCGTCCCTGGCTAGACGGGTGAAGAAGTCCCGGCAGGCGTGGGACATCATGGATATGAAAGCTCAGATCGGTCGGATCATGGCGTCACTCCACACCCTGTGCCAGTTGTAGTCTCTGTACTGCCCCCTGACACCTCCGTGGGAAAGCAGGGTGAGCGGATCAACCGGACTGTTTGGACAAAGATGCGCTCTCTATCGTGGGGTGAGTCCGCGTTTCCTCCTGATATGGAGGTTGAGGTGGAGCCTGAATTCCAGGCTGATACGGCTCCTAGTTCTGAGGCTGCCTCAGTTACTAGTGTGCCGCTACTGCCAGGGCCTGTGCCCGTGCTTATGGGGCACGCGCCGGCATACCTGCAGGTCCCCTGGACAGCGTAGACAGAGCCACGCCATTCTGTCTTTCGACCGCATGACATGGTTCCCCCTGAGTTCAATCCTTCCCAGCTTTCCCCAATGTTATGGAGGAAGTGCGTTCCTCTTGGAATCACCCAGCCATAGTGCTGGCGCAATTGAGACAGGGTTCTCCTCTGGCCTCACTGGAGGGGGCAGAGAAGCTGGGCCTGGCCAGGTTCCCCCCTGTGGACTCGGGTGCCTAATGCTGATAAGGACGCGCTGTTGGACACGCCCATATCACCAGGCCACACCTTTGGACCAGCAGTGGAGGAGATCCTGCAGCGGTCTGATATGGAATGCGAGGCGTCGAGACAGGTAGCCGCTCCACCTCCCCGCTTCGGACTCTACCCCGATGCGAACAGTCACCAAGATGGTGCCAGTTCCCACAGCCCCACCAGGGGACCTTAGGCATCGCCTACAGGCCTCATCTCAGACGAGAGGCAGGACCCTCCCTCAGAGTGGTGGACGTAGCCGTAGCCAGCCCACGCAGCAACAACCTAGAAGGCGGTTCCAGGGTTTCCACTCTAGACAACCACCACCGCCCCAGCCTCACCCGACCCAGCAGGTCCCCTGAAGGCTGGCGGCCTCAGACCCAATTCACAGCACAACAGGTGCACTACTGGCGTGCTTGCACCTCCGATGTGTGGGTGCTCGCAACCGTACAATACGGTTACGCGCTTCAGTTTCATTTGGGACCCCCTCCTTTTCGCTGCATCATAACTACGTACGTGACGGACCCACTTCAGGCCTCGTTGCTCCAGACTGAATTGGAAGCCTTGCTGAACAAGCGCGCCATTCGTCTCGTAGATCCCACCTCTCTCAGAGAGAGGTTCTACTCGAGAAACTCTGGTACTGAAGAGGGACGGTGGCTTTCGCCCCATCCTGGATCTCCGGTTTCTCAACCGGGTTCTGAAACAGAAAGGGTTCCACATGCTGATTCATCATCACATACCTCAATCTATCCTGCTGGGTGACTGGTTCACCACGGTGGACTTACGGGATGCGTATTTTGACGTTCCCACTCGTCCACAGCACAGGAAATACCTCCGCTTCGCCTATCAGTGCAACGCGTACGAGTTTTACGTGCTGCCGTTCAGCCCCTCTCTAGCTCCCCATATGTTTTCAAAGTGTGTAGATGCTTTCCTCCATATTTTCTGATGTATGGAAGAAGCCCACAGCTCCCTATTGACTTCCTTCTTGGGGGTGGAGGGGTAGATGAAGGATCGATTGTAGATTGGGTGAAAGAACACCAGGAGAGGTTACAATCTGCCTATCAGTCTGCACAAGGACGGCTGCATCATTCACTACAACTGCGAAGACAAGCTCATGATTCTCAGGTGCGTGACACTAGGTTACTAATAGGGCAACTTGTGTACCATAAAAACCAGAGAAACAAGATTCAGGATGTATAGGATCCGGTGCCACATAAAGTGTTGGGATGTTGATAATTCAGTCTATATGGTTATTCCAGTTGATAGCTCTGGACCACAAAAGAATATATATCGTATGGAGCTTCGGTTGTGTGGCCCTGGTCCCTTAGAAGAAACTACAAATCAGGCTCCCCAGAGTATACAAAGTCGGAAGGCTGTAGATCCCTTAAGTACCCCCATGTCTGATACTAGTGATGATGAGGAGTCAGTGTATTATCTGCAGGAATGGAAAGAAACTCGCCCTGACCCAGTGGAGTGTCTGGAAGCAAGTTTTGTTTAAACTTGTAGCCTATACTGTCTGAAAAATTAAACATATAGTAGTTTTAAAACCCACACTTGTGCATTATAAACAGTGTAAGCTACTGGGAAAAAATGTGACACTTACTGTAATAAGTAATTATTTAATATTCTGGCCATATCTTAGAATGAACAGCTGTTTTCTTTTTCTTTGTCAAGTTGATGCACAGTGTTATATCAGGTAGGACGCATGCGCTTGTAATTATAAACTTTGCTGTTTATTAATTGCTAGAATAATCACCCAATTGCAATTTCAAACTAAACTGATTAAATGTTTTTATTTGTAAAGGTGTTAGACTTTTATGCTCTTTTAGTCCAGGAGCTGTGATAAAACTTCTTTGACTGCCAGCCTGAGTGCTCCTCATTCTGGAATGTCTTCACCAGTGAGATGCTGTTGCAATGCTGACAGTGAAAATTAGGATCTGCCTTGTAGATATATATTGTTTGTTTTTTTGTTTATAAATATCTCCTTGACAGGTGCAGCCATTTTCAGAAATAATAATATAAATATAATAATAATAAAATAATAAATTAAAGGAGGTTTATTTTTTTATTTTTTTTCCTGCACACAAATCTACATAGATAAATGCCACAGGTCAGTGACCTGAAACATTTTCTTTGCATACATGACCTGTTCTGTGTATAAGTTCATGACCCCAATTTAGCAAAAGTCATACAATATTATACAGAAAATGAAAAGAAAAATAGCATTTAAGCAAATTGGAAACTTGAGTCGGTTCAAATAGGCCCGAAACCCAAAAGGAGGGTTAACACATCCAGCCTGGGCTTTTAGACTGCTCTGACTAGCCCACGTTATCCTAACTTGATTTGAGGCAGTCGCCAATCACATGACCGCTGTAGCCTTGAAGAGGCAAAACCCTAGCGAAACAAAACACAAAGAAAATTAAAATATTTTTCTGTTATAATTATGAGAAAAAATAACTATCAAATATCGTCCAACCGGTCGACCCCTAAAAATTAAATTTTTGTAAAAATATCATTGTTTAGTTTGTGCAGCGGTAAAGCAGGGTAATAAATAAAACATAGCTTTAAACACATTAGCTTACTGTGTTAGATTCACAATCATTTAAACATAAACATTTCGCGTCTACATTTATACCAGGCTGCACAAACTCAATCGCAAATTATTTACAGACAAAATAAGTACTTGACGCACGGATGGCTTATGTTACAGGAGAAAAGGTACAGGCTTGTTGCTCTGCTGACTACAACAGGAATACATGAATGCGGAAAGTACTATTGCTGTGTTCGCGTTACTCGTAAAAAGTCTGCGTTGCAGTCGGCAGTCTGAGCCTGACTTCGCTGTCTGCGTAGACAGAGCTAGGACAGCTTTGAGAGGTTTCCCAGCACAGTCGACGGAGCAAACATGCAGACCGACTTGACTGATTTTCAGATTGCAGAAGACTATATATATATTTTTTTCACTGTTCCCACACAGCTCCGTCATAACTAGACGGGTAAATATGTTATGCAAAGACTTATTTCAGAACCCAAAGACCATCTTTTATTAGGAATCTGTTTAAGTAATTAAAGTTATGTACGTCAGTTTTATATGGAGATATTCCATGCCAAAATTATAAATAAATAAATACATACAGGAATAAATAAATACATTCATACATAAAGGAATACATAAATAAATAAACAAATAAATAAATAAATACAGGAATAAATAAATACATACATGGCGATTTATTTATCTATTAATTAATTTATTTATTCCTGTATTCATTTATTTTTAATTTTGGTATTGAATATCCTCCATAGTTTTACTAGTCTCGTTGGAAAATTAAATGCAAAAGCATAATACATGTAGCGGTATTTGTCATTCACAATAGGACAGTTGTAAGTTAAACAAGCTCTTTATCTGTGTTATTCACACCCCCACACTAATCCTGCATGTGGATCTCTACACCCCTCTTGCACTAGTGGCACTCTTCCATTGTTTTGGTGGCAGGTCTGCTCCAGCGTAGCACCTTTTAGAATCTGCAGGGGATGCGCAGACTCTGTGCCCAGAATATGCATGACCTCTGCTGTCAGTTCCTGCTACGGTCAAGCAGTTTACTTTACTTGGCCAGGGTATGCGTGCAGACCCATGTAATTTGACACAAAGACTACACAGACTCTCAAAAGTCTGCGCGTCACGAACGCACCCTGTGCTAAACTATGTGGAGCGGAAATATGTAAACAAAGGAATGCCTGCACACAAGAGGTGTGTTCGTAAACCCAATCTCAGTGTCAGAGCGCACTCTGACCGTTCATAAACTCAATCTCAGAGTGTCAGAGCGCACTCTGACTGTTCATAAACTCAATCTCAGAGTGTCAGAGCGCACTCTGACTGTTCATAAACTCAATCTCAGAGTGTCACAGCGCACTTTGAATGTTCATAAACTCAATCTCAGAGTGTCAAAGCACACTCTGACCATTCATAAACTCCAGGAGTGCTCTGTGGTGTCGTTCGAAAACTCAGAAGAGATGAATTTTGGAGCACTTGGAGCACACTCTGGCCTCCAGCTTCAGAGTTGGATTCTCAGAGCGTTCACTTTCAAAATGGCTAACAGCTCGCTACGGTGGATACAGGGATATTCTAAACCTATTTTTATTATTTATTTCTATTTTTGTCATTTTAATGTTTTGAGAAAAAAAATATTCAGGTTTTATATTTTTAAGTGACTGAAGGGGAGAAAGAGGAGGAGTCGTCTACACGCTAGCTTTGTTCAACACCAAATAGCACTGAGCAGTGTTTCTTTTTTTTAGACAAAAAAAAAATCAAAAACCAGCAGTAATAACACTATGTAACACAATTTTTTTTCCTGGGTAGTAAGTGTTATTTTCTAATTGCTTATGCCTCAAAAGTATAGAAAATGGTTATTATTCCCCACAAACTTTGCTTTTGTGACCAGGACAGTGATATTTCAAAATATCACTATTTCCAATGAGAAAACGGTCTTTTCATTCACATAAACTCAGAAAAAAACAACATATGAATTCAAATTAACATGTATTTATACTAAAGTAATACAAAAATGACTACAAAAGATTTAGAAGTGAGTAGTTTTTCAAGATTTACGATTATACTGTAAATCACTTTCACGAATCAGCCCCCAAATGTAGTCTCTCATCATAGTCTCATTATACTGTCCTTAGTAGCAGCGTTCAAAGTCCAGCATATCCTGGTGGAAGCGCTCGCCTTCCTCCTCCGAGTACGCTCCCATGTTCTCCTTTCTCCTTACTAGTGAGCTTCTTGGGGAATTCATTGCACTCCAGGATCTTCTTTATCTTTGGTCCGACGAAGACACCGGCTTTGACCTTTGCCTCAGACAGCTTAGGGAAGAAGTCTTGAAGGTACTTGAAGGCTGCCGACTCCTTAGCTAGAGCTCTGACAAATTGTTTCATAAGGCCCAATTTGATGTGCAGTGGTTGCATCAGCACCTTCCGGGGGTCCACCAGTGGCTCCCATTTGACGTTGTTCCTCCCCACAGAGAACTCGGTCCGCTGAGGCCAGTCCCACCTGTGGTAGTGTGCCTTGGTGTCCCTGCTGTCCCAAAGGCAAAGATAGCAGGGAAACTTGGTAAAACTGCTTGGAGACCAATCAGGAATGCCACCATTGCAGCCTCTTGATGTCATCTCAGAAAAATGCAGATATGTATCCACTTAGGCAGCTGGAACTAAACTGAACTGGTGGGCTTAAGGCCCCTGTATTTATACTACTATTTATATTACTGGAAAGTTCTAGAAGTTACTCCAAGTTTACTCAGCACTGAATCTATCTGGAATGTTCTGGAAAATAGGTAAATTTCAAGATATCACTGTCCTGGTCACAAAAGCAAAGTTTGTGGGGAATAATAGCCATTTTCTATACTTTTGAGGCATAAGCAATTAGGAAATAACACTTACTGCCCAGGAAACAAAAAAAAAAGTGTTACATGGTGTAATTACATTAGTATTAGACTAAGAGTTACAATCATGTAAAAAAAAAAAAAAAAAAATATATATATATATATATATATATATATATAAATACAAAATTTGATTTCATTTAATACACATCAAAGTTGCAACCTTAACGATGGCAGGACTATCATCCTGTCATAATTAAAAAAAAAAAAAAAACCTAAAATTAGGGTTAAATGAGTATATGCAATTCTGAGAAATTTGGAGTGCAACACCAGACAAAAGATCAATTCAGGACATATTACAAGCAAAATAGTATGTCAACAACACAAACCATACTCACAATGCTAATCAGCTATGTCAGTGAACTGGGGTTGTCGTCTCCTTCAGAAAACAGAGGTTTTCAATCAGGCCCTGTCCGTCAGTCCAATTCAATTTGCTATTATTTAAAATCAAGTATTTATAGGATTTTCTGTCTCCACATACTGAAAACTCCAGCCCCCTACAGGAAAACATACACAAAATGAACCATTCCCAAGTAACCAACACCTTTTGGCAAATTGTTTATAGGCTAGACATCCCAATGTAACCCCCTTGAAATAGTTTACAGTAACCAAACATGATCTCAGACTGATGACTTACTCCTGTCTTATTGACTGTGAATTCAGGAGTTCAAGTTGTATTAAATCTTGTTATGAACCAGAAGGGCTCCCTAGTTCATTACTTCTACCATCCTGAAAAAACAATTTTTGAGCAGTAAGCCATGCACAAGCAATGTTCTGGGTTAGAACAATTTCTCCAAATTTAAACTTTTACCCCATGTAAGATTTTAAGCACAATGTAAAATACACATTGTATAAACTAAAGTAAATGTTTAGTTAGGTTTGGTTTTAGTTGTACAATTAGTAATTCAGGCTCTCAATTTTTTATTTATAACTTGAACCAGCTCATCAGTGAGGACAGAAGATCATGTCTGTAATGACTAGCTTACTTCCCCTCCTTCCCCTGTGTGGACTTGATATGATGTACAATATACTCGTGAGAATGCAGGTAGTTTAATTGTTGTCAATATATCAGGGAGGGGGCGAGAGAGATAGAAGACGCTGAGAGCCTTGGCAGAGGGATACAAAATGAGAGAACGAGTTGTGGGTTGAACATCTAGTGTTCACGAAAGCTGCTGCAGGGGGATTTAGGTGTTGTAATTCAATATCCCCTGGGATTCCTGTCTCCCCTGATGAACTGCGCAGATGCAGAAATGATATTGTATTAAATGCACTGCTGATTTGTCTAGATTGTTGCTGTTGAGTTAATCTTCACTGCCTGGGAATCGAGATATGGAGCTGCAGGGATCTGGAAAACCCAAGTAAGAGCAGATAATAAGAGCAATACTTTAAATAAGAATGCTAGGTGCAGTGGAGTTGTCATGTATATTTAAGTTTTTACATCTAAGGTATCACAACTTGGTTTCCTCACAAATTGCTATTAAAGAACTTGGTCACTATAGTTCACCAAATATGCTATAAACTACAGCAATACATTACTCCAATAGTAAATTTCAGCTCTGGCTTAATTTTAATTGATTAAATCATGAATGTTTACTCTCTGTAAAAGTGCACCTTGTTTCAAACAAAAAACACAGACAATTTAAGAAATAATGATTTTTAACTGGTTTTATTATATAGTACACATGGATAAGCAAAGACAACACATAATAGATATTCTAAATCTAACAGCTATAGGCAACTCTTGATAGGTTTAGAATTATATAATTACCCTTGTGGAGCTTGAAGAAAGGTTTGAAGAGCAGGAATGTTTCAAAGTTTTGCACGTCCAGTTGTAAAAAGAGTCCATTAAAAACTTGATTTAAGAGTCCTGGAGTTTCATTGCAAATTGTTAGATTTCCAAGAACAATGTGTGAAGTTTTTCTTTTAAAATCCCATGTAGAAAGTCAATTGCAGTTAACCCTCTTCAACTCCACTGTGCTCCTTCCTGTCTCTATAAAACCTTTATATTCCTGTTGCTCACAAAAAGCCGAATAACTCCATACCTTATTATATATGGCTACTCAGAGCCTGAGTAACACAAATTATATTTGGTTTTAAAGTACTATTTGTTCATTTTAAACTTATTCTTTACAGATTTAACCATGTGTGTGCCAAATGACATTGTAAGGCACAAAACAAATATTTTCAATCCTTAATATCATACTGGCAGTTATCAAAATACAGTTTGACAGACAGCAATCATCACAATGTGAATAGGGTTTGGTATTGAGTTTAAGAAATTTATGAACAAAATGTCAATCTTGTATTTAGAAAGTTTAAGGAAAACTATGCATACTCATGTAAACATTTTAAAGGTTTGCTGACTGGCAAAGCTAATGCAAAGACATTCTCTAACCCACTTAGAGTTACTCATAAATTTAAATAGACATTTTAACACCTGGGCTAGAGACAGCCATTTTATCAGAGTCTGACCATTTAGAAAAACAGACACACTTTCTTGAGCCACTTGGCCTGCTATTCTTATCTAATAAGTTCAGTCTTGTTCATTTCTTCCTGGCCCTGGCTAGCAGATAGCAGACTGCTTTCTTGTTTCTTTTGAAGCTTGCATTTTAAGTTGGGCGAGGGGAGATGAGAAAAAGAATGCAGGATTAACTCAGCACATACAAGAAAAATATAGATTTATATTAGAATACATACATTTCCCTCACAGAGTGAAAGACAGGCACAATTACTAAAGATATTTAACAAGGCAAATCAAAGGGCAGGATTAACTACAGTTTATATATATATATATATATATATATATATATATATATATATATATATATATATATATATATATATATATATCTATTTGCGTCAGCATCCTCGTCTAATCCACGGTATAACAGTTCTTCTCAACTCAACAATTGAAAATGTTCACAATATGTTCAACGAACGTTTTGCTTCAAACTCCAGTTTGTGGTAATTGATATATATATATACTGATATTACACATAAAGACATTGTATTTCTGTTATGGCACAAAATACCATGATACACACACACACACACACACACATATATATATACACACACAGTATGCAGTGGTACATTGTCAAAAAGTGGTACGCGAACAAAAATGTGACCGGTGTAACGTCAAAAATTGGTACAATGTAGGTAGTAGTTTTATAGCTGCCAAGAAGTGGTACACTATTTAGGGTAAGTAATGAAATTGAGTGTAGGTTAGCTCTACCTTAACCTTACAAACATGCAACAAACACCCCACCAATAAATTAAGTAATTAATGTTTACACCAATAACTAAATACATTTGTAACTGTGTGCATAAGTTTGTACCACTTCTTGACAATTACCACAAAATGACATGGTGTGGCAGGGCAAGAGAGAGCCCTGCACAAAATTAAAGACGGCAGGACACTACTTGTAAATGTATGTATTGTTTTGGTGTTAGAACGGGTGATTTAATTCATGGCTATGGTGTATTGCGTTATTATTTAAAACAAATGTATTGTCTGGGGGGTGCTCACGAAGTGGAGAATGAGAGCAAGCAGAGAATAAAAAAAAAAAAGTAAAAAGAAAAACTGGATTACCTGTATATAGGATCCAGTATATAGGATCAGTGAAGGCGACTGCACAACTTCACCTAGGTATTTTGTTTCATGGCGTATTGGGCTTCTTGTATTGGTTTCATATCTGCTTTGAGGTCTAACTTTATCCCATAAAAACCCATTAAAAAATTCCATCTGTTTTCAATGTATACATTTACTTTTATTTTTTTCTTTCTCTCTCAAATTTGCTGGCACAATGTAAATAGACATATTGTTTTATAATTTAAAAAAGGAAGAAAGAGGTTTATGTATGTGAATGCATTTTATGTATTGTTATTTGATACTGTACGTATACTGTAGGAATTAAATGTATTTGAGTCTATCTGGATTAAGTACTGGTGGCCTCTTATCCAGATAGCAAGGCAAGAGATGTTTCTAAACAAGATGTCCTAGAGGAAATGGTGCAGGAAAATTAGGGCTGGCTGTCAGAGCAAAGGTTACTGAATATGTGTGTCTGCAGCTGTTTGAGCAAGAAAATGGATGTGCAGCTGAGGTGTGTGGGTGGCACTATAAAATATGTGCATGACGCAACAGGCTTCAGATCCATTCAGCTTGACTGGGATCTCCAAAGCTTTGCTTAAACATATAATGCTGTTTATTTTTATTTTTATTTTAATAAAGACTTATTTTAATCACAGCTGTAGTATATCAATATAAAATAAAAGACAGACATGCTTGCTGCCGCTGGGATGAGGCCCGTATATTGTTGTAATGATGAATGCGCATTCCTTTTCTAACAATGCTACTCGGCAACTACGAACTGGGACAGCCGTTTGTCTGGACTGGAGTTACAACATTACATCCCTCCCTTTTTCTTATATGAGAACTATTGGGAGTAACTTTTTTTTTTTTTTTAAGAGAGAGCTTTTTAGTTTTAACCAAAGAGATTGAATAACTTTACAGTATGTTGTGTATTAGTAATTGGAACGTGGGATCACTTTTAGTTTCCCTTTGGAGGTCTTGCAGCTTCATATCCCTCAGGACAACATTTGTGGTGAGAAAATTAATGCACTCTTCAGCTATTTTGGAGATTCTGCTATCCTGGCAGGTCAGGTCTTTCAGTGGGTGCCTGGATCTGTAATCTGCTGGGTTGTCTTTGCCTGGTTTGTGGAGCACTTTGAATTTGTACGGTTGCTGGCACATTCCTCATCGCTGTATGCGAGCAGGTGGTTTTGATTTGGGGTTGTTGAATATTAATTCTAAGGGTTTGTGGCCTATGATCAGTACAAACGGAACACCATAGAGGTACAAATGGAAATATTCACAGCTCCAGACGAGGGCAAGCGCTTCCTTTTGTGTCTGGGACAGGCTATTATCTTGGTGGTATTCTTGGAAATATCTTTCTGGGCCAGAATGGCACTTAGACCCACCGGGCTTGCATCAACTGTGACTTCTGTTTGTTTGGATGGGTCAAAGTATGCCATCACAGTGCTGCTTGTTAATTCTTGCTTCAATTGGTTAAGTGCTGTTTGGTGTTTTCCTTCCCATGTCCAAGGAATGTCTTTTTTTTTTGTGAGTTCTCGAAGTGGTTTGGTGATGGTTGAAAAATTTGAAATAAATCTGGTGCAGTAGTTTGCCTTTCCAAATAAGCTTTGCATTTCACTTGGGTTGCATGGGGCACTGAGGTTGTTAATAGAGGCTATTTTCTTTGGGTCTGGAGTTATTCCATCTTTGGAAAAAACATAGCAGTAGAATTCTAAAGAGCTCTTGTTGAATTCACGCTTGTGTTTGTTCAGGGTGAGACCTTTTTCACGCAGTCGTTGGAATACAGCACTGAGGGTGTGGTCATGGTCTTCTTGGGTCATACCATAGACAAGGATGTCATCACTCACACCTGATATGCCTTGCAGAACAAGCTGTATTGGTTTGAAACACTTCAGCAGCTGAGGAGATCGCGAAGTTGAGATGGGTATACCTTCTGAGCCCTAGATGAGTGAAAAATGTAGTGATGTATCTGGATTCAGGTTCCAGCTGGTGGTAGCTTGCATTTAGATCTAGTTTAGAGAAGACTGTGGCACCACTTAAGTCATGTATGATGTTGTCGACTGTGGGGGAGACATGGCGTTCCCTTGGTACTGCGGTGTTGGGAAGTGCATGTCAACACATATGCGTACTTCTTCTGGGTTCTTGGGCTTTGGTGCTGCGACCCATGGCGTCTGTCCAGATATTGTTTCAATAATTCCCAGCTGTTCTAATCTGTTAAGCTCTATTTCCACCCTTTTCCTGTTGTGGAATGGAATTCTCCTGTGGGCTTGTACGACAGTTTGTACTGTTGCGTCAATGTGAAGTTTGACTTGGAAGTCCTTCAATTTACCTAGTCCTTCAAATAGGTCTGGGTGTGTTTTAACCATATGCTGTGTAGCTGACCTATAGTATTTTATTATTATTTTTTTCACTGTTGCTTACTCATTAAGTCCTGGACAGCACTTTACAATGGAAATAAGCAATCTGATCATGTACTTGTTTTATTGTGAAAAATACAGAAAATAAAGTCTGTTATATTTTTCAACATCTTGTGTCTTTTTTTGTGAATGTTTCTTTCTGGTTCTGACTTCTTTACTCCTGATACACAGCTCACTACAATGATGGTATTCAGGTTTCTGCTCACCCTGCAGTGCTCTGTTAAGGGTTCCCCACACTAAAGCTTGACAGCACAAATCTAGATTGACTTCTACTCTAGCATTTACACAAATTTGACATCCTGTAAAGAGCCTCAAATATACACACTAAAGTCAGGGACGATATGTAGTGGTTAACAATCACATTGGTTCTAGTTCCAAATTTGTACTTTTGAGTGTTCAAAGTTATGGAAGAAACTGTAGGGTAAAATGAAGCGCAGAGATGATCAGAGACAATCAATCACACCGATCATTGCATCAAAGGTTTATTGCAGTGGTCATCAAAATACAGAGCACTCCGGAGAATAACAGTCACTTCATCAGTAACGAGTGTCTGCCAGAGTAAAGCACATACATAGTTTATATAGGTTTTATCTAAAATCCCTTGTTCCTATCAGGATCTAGCATGCAGCAAACAATTCATTTGTCCTTACCCCCTAAACCCACATACTCCCTTTATTTAACCAATGGAATATAGCTGTGAGGCTTGAGCCCCCTCTGTTGCGTTTGTTATGTTCTTTTCAGAAACCAGTTAATACTAGAATTTATGATTGAGCAAGCATTTCATGGTTAAGCAAGCATTGCACTTTTCAACCCACTGCCCCCAGTGTTCTGGAACATTCTGTCCTTCCTCCCCCGCCTTTCACACATGAGTTACTAAACATTATAACACCGTACCCAAATGATTGTCAGTTGATCCTTCTTATTGCATATGATATCATTTGGCTTCATAACAAATGCATATACAGTATTACTGATAACAAAGGAACTTACTATAGCTAAGTATCAGAGACAACAACCAATCTGGAATTCTGCTTTGAGAATTGAAGGGCTCCAAGACGATGCTAATGATTTGAAAAACACTGTAGGAAGTGGCAACACATACAATGAGGGGGCATTACTTCATTTTTTATGACACGCTAAATGGTTAAACTAAGACTAATTTGTTTGCAGATTTAGTGCAAGTCCATGCATGAACATTGCTAAAGATGAAATCGTTTGACCTGTTCATTCCTTTAACTCAATCTTTGACATTCCCTAAATATTTCTCACAATTTACAATGAAGCTACTATATAACCTGTACTAATCATACTGCCCTATTGGATGGAGTAAATAACAATATTTGTTGATCACAAACTTATTGGCACCTTTTCAATTAAAGTCTGTAAGTTAAGGTTAGTCTTAATTGAGCAAGTTAAAACACTATTCATCAATTGGAAACCACTACTTATCAATTTAGCAATATTATAAAAACCATGAGCTGTAAAACACGCACAGAAACTGAAGCAAAGTAGTTTGTGCTCTTAGCACAGCATGGTCAAAACAAAGGAGCTGGATCTGGATGAGAGAAAAGCACTTGATTCAATAATTACTACAGCAGCAGGGGAAGCGATAGAGTGCTGTGGGGAAAAATGTAATACGAAAATCCACAATAATGAAGAAGTATTTGAAGACTAATTCAACTAAAACGATGGAAAGAAGTGGACGCCCCGGGAAAATTACGATTATAGCATGTAGAATTGATCGAGCAGCTCGCAAAAATTCACAATTAACAGCAAAGGATTTAAAGAAACATCTGGCATAGCAGCGCATGAAATAACTGTGCAAAGGCATCGAACACAAAGGCTGATACGCGACCTTAATGTGAACCACATTTGACAACAATTCAATAATTAAAAAAGCGTCTTGAGCAACTGCATGTGTAACCATGACAACTCCCTGATTGTGATCCATATATAAGCATATCAGCAGAAATTATTACCACAATTATCTCTCTCTCTCTCTCTCTCTCTCTCTCTCTCTCTCTCTCTCTCTCTCTCTCTCTCTCTCTCTTTAATTAAAGCCTTCATTTTTCCACTGTTGATATTCTGTTATTTCTGGTCGTCTGAGCGAGGATCCTGCTTCAGAACCAAAGGAGCTGCACACATGAGGGTTTGCACATGATGTCTGCGTGTCTCAGTGATAAGGAGAAGCACACATGAGGGTTTGTGCATTGTGTCCGTGTGTCTCAGTGATAAGGAGAAGCACACATGAGGGTTTGTGCATTGTGTCTGCGTGTCTCAGTGATCAGGAGAAGCACACATGAGGGTTTGTGCATTGTGTCTGTGTGTCTCAGTGATCAGGAGAAGCACACATGAGGGTTTGTGCATTGTGTCTGTGTGTCTCAGTGATCAGGAGAAGCACACCTGAGGGTTTGTGCATTGTGTCTGTGTGTCTCAGTGATCAGGAGAAGCACACATGAGGGTTTGTGCATTGTGTCCGTGTGTCTCGGTGATCAGGAGAAGCACACATGAGGGTTTGTGCATAATTGTTGCATGTCCCAGTGATTATATTCTATATTTCTATTTATGAAATGGTTACTTCATAGAATCTGGGTTTTTTTTTCAAATATTTAATATCTTACCATTTAATATGACATGGGATTCATTCTGTATATTTATTTCTACTGTAGTCTCTGGTTGGATCATTAGTGTGCTGTGATTAATAGATACTAGGAGTTTTTTTTTTTTTTAAACCAGACCAACAACACAACGACACAGAATGACTGGTGTTCTCTGATTAAGAGATTTAAAATAATAATTAATAAATGAACGCCAGAGTTGCCGTTGAAGCCTTGTGTTTTGTGCTTGTTTTCCCCCACAAAGTTATTTGTTTCAATCTGTCAAAGATACAATAGAAATCACTCTTTTATTGGATATTTTCAATGCAGTAATCAACATGTTATACAAATCAGAACAATACAAAAAAAGTACTGGAGGGCTTTTGACAACTCTGCATACCTGTCACAATTGGTGGTCAGGGCCCAAATCTGGACAAGGGAATTTAATGTGATGTTAAATGACTTGTTTTTTACATTTATTGTCATAGAATCTTTGAGGCAATGTTAAAGGTAATCTCAGCATGGGGCGAGCTGCTGGTCTATTTCACCATCCTTGCAACCCCTCAGCCGCACTCGTGAAGAATTCAATTACTCGGGAGCATTTAAGAGGAGCTTTGAGCGGCTTTCCGGACTGCTCAGTTGGTAGCACACTGGCTTCCAATTCTCTTGCCAGCTGGTTCAAGTCCCACATGAGAAATAAGATATGTTTCTTTCCTCATTTTCAGAAATATTGTTTCATTTACCTTATGGACCTACTGTATACTAGGTTTGGGTTTAATAATCCCTCTCTCTTGTGGCATGAAACTGTGTGCTGTGACAAGGGAAGTGAATCTCATATACAAGGGTAGACTGCTAGACTGTCACAAGGAGCCAGGTGGTGCAGTGGGCTAGTTCACTAGCTCTGCCTGCCTTTTGCTTGAAGGTCTGGGTTCTAAGTCAGCTCACAATACAAGTAAACTGAGTTTGAAACCTGGCCCACGGCACAAATGGTGTTCTCTGGTTAAGTGCTTTAAAATAATAAATAAATAAACACCAGTCCGTCCCCCCCCCCCCCCCCCCCACAATGTCTATTTGTTTGAATCTGTCAGATACAATAGAAGTGACTCTCTTAACCCTAACCCTAACCCTAACCTGAACCCTAACCCTAACCCTACACATCCATGCTGGTGCATTTATCCGGGCACCTGTGTTTGTGCACTCTCCCATGCACATAGGTGCCCATGCGCCCCTGCATCCGTGCACCCCGTGCATTCATTAGTGCTCACCTGTGCCCCGTGCTCACCTGTGCCTACCGTGTGCACCCGTGCTCGTGCACTTATCGTGCACCTTGTGCACATACACACCTTGTAAGCAAACCATGAAGGTATGAAACAGAGTCTAATAGAAGTAGATTGGAGTAAAATAGAGAAAACATCCACAGAAAAAGGATGGCTGTTCTTCAAAAATGTAGTACTAGAGGCGCAAAACAATTATATCCCTAAAGTAGACAAATCTAAATGTAAAACTAAATTGCCAAAATGGTTTAATAGATCAATTAAAAAAAAAATATTCAGCAAAAAAAGACACTTTACAGGGCGTTAAAAAGGGACCAAAAAGAAAGTACACAGAAAGAGTACACAGAACTGCAAACGCAAGTCAAAAAGGAAGTTAGAAAGGCCAAGAGAGAAATAGAAATGAACATTGCTAAGGGGGCTAAAACCAATCCCAACATGTTTTTCCAATATTACAACAGCAAGAGAACATTCAAAGAGGAGGTTAAATGTCTAAGAGATACAAATGGTAAAATCGTAGATGAAGAAAAAAAATAGCAAATATATTAAATGATTACTTTTCATAAGTTTTTACAAAGGAGGATACGGACAACATGCCCCACATGTCATCCAGTTCCTATCCAGTTTTAAATAACTTTAGCATAACCGAGGCAGAAGTGTTAAAGGGCCTAGGAGCTCTTAAAATAAACAAATCCCCTGGGCCAGATGAGATCCTCCCAGTAGTACTCAAAGAAATGAAAGAAGTAATTTACCAACCGCTAACCAAGATCATGCAGCAGTCTCTTGATGAGTGGTACCGACAGACTGGAAAATTGCAAACGTAATACCGATCCACAAAAAGGGAAACAAAACTGAACCAGGTAACTACAGACCAGTAAGCCTGACTTCTATTATATGCAAACTTCTGGAAACTATAATAAGATCCAAAATGGAAAATTACCTATATGGTAACAGGGTCCTGGGAGACAGTCAACATGGTTTTAGGAAAGGGAGATCGTGTCTAACTAACTTGCTTGATTTTTTGAATATAATAGATGATACATGCATTTTGTACTAAGAACAAGTGGAAGTGAACTACATTGTTACAGATAGGGCATCGGCACCACACTAATTCTTCCTGTTTCTGTAGAAGTGACAGTTTTCTTTTTACACTTAGAAGATGTTGCAGTTGTTTGCAACAGAGGTTACAGTAAGAGCATGCAATCACACATTTAAACATAAGCAAAAAAATAAAAATAAAACAGTACTAGTGAACTGAAATCCCTTTTGGGAGTTGGATACATTACCGCCTAAGTGCCTGCGGTGCCACAGACCAAGGCAAGCCCATTTTTAGGTACAGGCAGTGGGAGATATTTGCGCCTAAGTCCCTGTGGTCCCCAATAACCTATATAAGGCTGTTTTGAGTTCCAGGGAGTTCATGGGGAATCAACATTTCTAAACAGAGAACATGTTCTTACCCAGAAATTGATTACACCTCCCTGTTCTGAGGTTTTAAAAAGGATCCTGGAATATAATCAGTAAAGGAACAGCTAGGTTTTTATCCAAGCTTAGTTGGTTCAGCTTGACCCAGGCTTGTCTGGGTAGGTCATTTCCAGCGGGTTTGTTAGATACTTTGTCGATAAACTGTTTCAGTCTGTGGTTGTTATTATTCCACTCGTCTTGCCACTTTTTGTTAGCCCAATTGGTGCCATCGTCATTGTTTGCTTCTTTCATAAGTCACCTCATTGTGCCAGAAGGTGGGTGCCGGTTTTCTAGACGGAGGGTCGTGGTGTTCCGGTTGCAGATGGCATCGTGCAGCAGGTGGTTGGAGTCATCCAAGGCTTTCAGTGCAAGGTTGATGCAACTTGCTTCTCTGTGAAGATTTGGTGGAGAGATGCCACTGAGAATCGGTAGCAGTTCAGTGGGCGTAGATCTAATGCACCCGGTGATAATGCGCATGCTGTTGTTCAGGGCTGTGTCTACCTTCTTCGTGTGGCTGCTGTTGTGCCAGGCAGGAGAGCAGTATTCAGCTACCGCGAAGGCTAAAGAAAGCACAGAGGTGCGTAATACTGTGAAATTTGCACCCCAGCTAGTGCCAGCTAGTCTTCGCAGGAGGTTGTTCCTTGCTTGGATTTTTGCTGCTGTTTGTTCGAGATGTTGCTTGAAAGTCAGTGAGTGGTCAAGTACAACTCCTAGATATTTTGGGCTTTTCTCAAATGGAATAGTTTTGTCTTCGAACTTGACGTTGATTGTTATGTTAGCATAAAATCATGCAAGAAGGCAATACAGTTATTTAGATTTCAAAGAAAAGCTAACAAGCCCATCTTTCAGTTTCTGGTAAGGGGGTTTTGATCTATGGGATGTAAATGAGTTTTATTAGCATTTATTAGCATGCAGATTTTTAAGTATTTGTTTATTTTAGTATTTTTACAAACTAGGTTCTAATTTGGATGTACAGTGGCTTACACACACACAAAAAAAATTGACAAAGAGGTCTATATTCCACCACCATTGTGTGGATACCAGTATTGTTTCTCACAAATAGCAGGAGACAGAGTTTCAGATATTGTGAACTAACTATGAAACAGCTTGTTAAAATGCATGTACTCTATCGCACCATTACAGGAGGTACTATGATTGGCATTTCTCAAACGGCCATGAACAATGCAGCAGCTGTTACCAGGCATGCAGAAGCTGCTGTGAATCAATGGAGAGATGAAGTCAGTAACTATTCAAACAAAGTGGCCAGATACAGTGATCTCGTAAATGGTAAGCAGAATGAAATCTCCAGCACCAGCTGCCGTTTGCAGGAGACTGAAAGCACGCTGCAGCATTTATCCCAGAAGCGGACAGCCACTGCTGAAGTGCAGAAGAAACTCTAAGATGCCACCCACTTCCTGAGCATCCTGGCCGGCAGAGTGCAGGTGGCCGAGGTGCAGACCAGGAGAGTTCTCTTCTTCGATCCTCTGATCACCATACTGGAGGACATATCTCAGCACATAGTCCAGCTCTCAGGGAACAAGAAATACCAACTTCTCTACCAGCAGGATATCAAACCCATGATAGACACGCTGAAGGAAAACAATCCTAAACTCAAAGCTATCTGCAACACAGGTGATGGGCAGTTCTACTAAGAGCTTCCTCTGTACTGTTAGTGCTTCAAGCTGCTTGCATGTCTCATTTAAGATGTCAAATCTAATTGATTATTTTTGTAGAAATCAGGCCTTTGTGAAAGCTGAGTAACTTTGCAACTGTTAGTAGTGCAAGTTTATGTTATAAGTAGGAGTTCAGATTTTTGGGGGATTTTTTTTTTTTTAATCACATAGAATTATTTAATGAAAAAATAGGTGAAACAGTTAGTTTGAAGGATGTCAAATTCCCAAATACTGTAATAAGTGGCTGTGTCTTGGTATTGATGTCATCTTGATCTATATGAATTGTAACGGGAATTGCTTTTATACATGGGATTGTAATTGGTGTGTAAATTTTGTTCTTGTTTGTTGCTGTGTCAATCTCAGTTCTGTCTCGATTCATATGATGTCTTCACATTAATTGAATCATTCTAGATACCTGTGTTTATATTGAGCATTCATTCTGCAATCTTATGAATACCTTGATGAAGACTTGATTGGCCTTGATTACAAATCCATTCATCCATTTTGAACATTACGGAAAGAAGTGTGATTTTGGTGAGAAGTAGGACTGCAATGGCCAATCATAATCTATGCAATGGTGTGTTTCGCATGTTCCTGTTCTTTCAGCACTCTCCCACAAAGATAATAATAACAAACACAATTCAAAATGGCCAAGAAAAGAAAAATCATCAAGGAAGGGAGATCGTTTCAGGAAAGGTGGGAGTGGGAATATTTGTTTGTGGAGCAGAGAGAAAAACCTGTATCCCTTGTTTGAAAGGATAGTTTAGCCGTGATGAAAGGCGGCACTACGAAACTAAACACAAAGAGAAATATGGGTGTTTGGAGAGAGAGCAAAGTCTATAAAAAGCAGCTGTTAAAAAAAAAAAGCCTTGAATTACAGCAGAACATGTTCAAGAGGGGAAAAACAGAGTGCGATGCTGCAGTAAAAGCAAGTTACTTTGTGTCGGAAGAAATTGCAACAACTTCTAGGCCTTTCTCCGAGGGTGCTTTTTTAAAGAAGTAGTGTGTCCAGACAAAAAGCAAGTGTTTGTGAATGTCAGTCTCTCACAAAATACGGTCGCTGAGAGAGTAGATCACCTGGCAGCCAAACTCAAAGAACAGCTAGCCGAAAAAGCGAGTGATTTTACTGTATTCTCGCTTGCTGTTGACGAAAGCACAGACATAACTGACACAGCTCAGTTATCTATTTTTATCCGGGGAGTAAATTCAGACTTAGTGTTACTGAAGAGCTTTTGGATGTTGCAGCAATGCACAGCATCACCACAGCAAATGACATAGTTCAGCAACTTGAGAGATGCATGGACCAAATTGAGTTGCCATGGGAGAAATTAGTGGGTCTGACCAGGGACGGAGCGCCTGCGATGTGTGGCGAAAAAAATGGGGCTGGTTGCTCAGATGCGAAAAAACTTCAGGAGGAAACTTGTCCTGGGACACTGATAACTTATCGCTGCATTGTACAGCAGGAAGCGCTGTGTAGGATGGTAAGATGAGCATGGTAAGAAAAACTGTTAATTTTATCAGGGCTCGAGGTTTGCATCACCGCCAATTCCAGGCATTCCCTGAGGGGCCTAACGCTGAATATGGGGATTTGCCTTATCACACAGAAGTTCGCTGGCTGAGTCGGGGCGCAGTACTCAAGCTTTTGAAATACAGGGAGAAATCAGACTTTTCATGCAGAACAATGGGAGACATATACCTGAGCTCTCAGATGAAAACTGGCTGTGTGATCTTGGATTTCTGTGTGATGTAACTGAGCATCTTAACATCTTAAACCTGAAACTGCAAGACAGTAAACAGCTCATAACAGAGATGTATGAAGGTTTGAAAGCGTTTCAGTTTAAATTACGTTTGTGGGAGAAGCAATTGCAGCATTGAAACCTTTCCCATTTCCCGACTTGCCAAACCATCTCCAACTCGCTCAGAAATGTCACTTTTCCACATGCTGGATTCGCTGCAAAACTGAAGTGGATGCGTTTAGAACTGGAGCGCCGCTTCTCTGACTTTAACAAACAGCAATTCAGTTTCCAGCTCTTCTCCAACCCGTTTGGTGTTGATCAGTGCTCCAGGGGACATTCCGAAGGAACTGATCGAATTGCAATGCAATCGTGCACTCAGGCTGAAGTTCGATTCTGTTGGCACTGCAGAGTTTTATCCCTTCCTACCAGTCACATTACCGCTGCTCCGCCTTCAGGCTGCTCGAGTCCTCTCAATGTTTGGAAGCACGTACCTGTGCTAACAGCTGTTTTCATTGATGAAGATCAATAAATCCCCCCACAGATCACGACTGAATGACAGGCATCTACACTCCATACTGAAGAGTGCTTCAGCACAAGAGATGACTCCTGACATTGACATGCTAGTCTCGTGAAAAAGGTGCCAGGTCTCCTCAACAAATTAACCTGCTCAGAGAAGCAATTAGGAAATATACACGTTTTGAATAATTGTAAGTTTTAAAATTAATTTTATTCAGAGTGTGGCGAATCTTGTTGAAAGATATATGATTAAAAACAGTGAATAATTATAAATCGGGACGATCAAATATGTATGCGGCCTGCGAATAAAACGCAAGTTATCACACTCCCACCTTTCTGCTATCCAATCTATATAAAACATATGCCAGCCAGACAGAGGTAGACCTTATATCAACCGCTTTATATTATTATTTGTATTCTTAACCCTACTGACACCTTGTGCCGTTTTGTAAATCCAAGTTATCAAAATAGTTGAAGTGTTAGAAATTGAAGAAAAGAATACACCTGCCCTGAATGGGTTTGAACCCACTAACCTCAGTATCACAGGTCCCTGTTCTACCAACAGAGATATCCAGTCAATTAGACAACTATTCTCTGAATCAAAGTCTAATGCTATAGAAACTGAACCAGCCAGAGAGCCGCTCAAGCCTGCTGGCAAATTTCCTCCAGTACTTTAACTAATGATAGGTGATGAATGTTGAAAATATCCAATAAAAGTGTTGCTTCTATTGTATCTCAAAGATTCTGTGACAATAAATTTAAAAGCAAGACATTTAAGATCATATTAAATTCCCTTGTCCAGATTTGAACCTTGCCCATCAATAGTCACATGCATGCAGCGCTAACAAACCAGACCCCTGTATTACACTGTGTAACAAATTATTTTATTTTTTTTGGTTCCTGGGTAGTAAGTGTTATTTCCTAATTGTTTATGCCTAAAAAGTATAGAAAATGGCTATTATTCCCCACAAACTTTGCTTTTGTGACCAGGACAGTGATATTTCAACATATCACTATTTCCAATGGGAAAACTGGCAAATGTGTGTCTTTTCGTTCACATAAACTCAGAAAAAAACAACATATGAATCCAAATTAACATGTATTTATACTTAAGTAATACAAAAATGACTACATAAGATTTAGAAGTGAGTCGTTTTTCGAGAGTTACGATTATACTGTATTTACTGTAAAATGACTCACTTCTAAATCTTTTGTAGTCATTTTTGTATTACTGTTGTAAGTGCTTGAGTAACTTTGATATTAATTTTGATGTCAGTGCATTTAACTGTATATTTGGTGTTTAAAAAAATAAAAATAAAAATCTGTACACAGAATTTCTTTTATATTTCCGTGAACATTCCGTGAAATACGATACTTTACCCATGATAAATGCCGTGAATTTTAAAGAAAATGTCGGCGATTTTCACAGGGCTTTGCCAATAACACAATGCTGAGCAGCTGTCACCCTTGCATATTTCCCTTGGCATGCAATACCTCGTTATTCCACTGGAGGGCATGTTTTAAAACATAAAAAAGTAAATATTAAAAAACAAACAAAACAAACAAAATACAGCACTGAAACGCATTTGCATATAAACAGCACACTAATAAACCCATAACTTGAACATTTAATAATACAAAATAATAAAAATCAGTGTAAAATGAATGAAAAACAACTTAGGCATATGGGTTCTGAAATGCCATGACCTCCTACTGCTGAACATGTGCCCCAGACTCCACCTAGCGGCGGAAAGGGGTAATGCACGTCCAAAACCATTCTGAGCCAGCCAGAGATTTGAGTCACACAAAAAACAGAACAGATGTGCTCAAAGGCACAGGTGGGGCGCCTGAATCCAAACCATACTGAGAGAGCCAACCAGACAGCTGTTGAACACCACAATCAACTGCAAAACAAGGCTTCAACCACACCTCTGGTGCTCATTTATTATTTTAAATCTCTTAATCAGAGAACACCAGTTATGCTGTATCACTGTGATGTGGGTCTGGTTTAAAAAAAAAAACTCCTAGTATCTATTAATCACAGCACACTAATGATCCAACCAGAGACTACAGTAGAAACAAATATACAGAATGAATCCCATGTCATATTAAATGGTAAGATATTAAATATTTGAAAAAAAAACCCAGATTCTATGAAGTAACCATTTCATAAATAGAAATATAGAATATAATCACTGGGACATGCAACAATTATGTGCAAACCCTCATGTGTGCTTCTCCTGATCACTGAGACACACAGACACAATGCACAAACCCTCATGTGTGCTTCTCCGGATCACTGAGACACACGGACACAATGCACAAACCCTCATGTGTGCTTCTTTTGATCACTGAGACACACGGACACAATGCACAAACCCTCATGTGTGCTTCTCCTGATCACTGAGACACACGGACACAATGCACAAACCCTCATGTGTGCTTCTCCTGATCACTGAGACACACGGACACAATGCACAAACCCTCATGTGTGCTTCTCCTGATCACTGAGACACACGGACACAATGCACAAACCCTCATGTGTGCTTCTCCTTATCACTGAGACACACAGACACAATGCACAAACCCTCATGTGTGCTTCTCCTGATCACTGAGACACACAGACACAATGCACAAACCCTCATGTGTGCTTCTCCTGATCACTGAGACACACGGACACAATGCACAAACCCTCATGTGTGCTTCTCCTTATCACTGAGACACACAGACACAATGCACAAACCCTCATGTGTGCTTCTCCTTATCACTGAGACACACAGACACAATGCACAAACCCTCATGTGTGCTTCTCCTTATCACTGAGACACACAGACACAATGCACAAACCCTCATGTGTGCTTCTCCTTATCACTGAGACACACGGACACAATGCACAAACCCTCATGTATGCTTCTCCTGATCACTGAGACACACAGACACAATGCACAAACCCTCATGTGTGCTTCTCCTTATCACTGAGACACACAGACACAATGCACAAACCCTCATGTGTGCTTCTCCTGATCACTGAGACACACAGACACAATGCACAAACCCTCATGTGTGCTTCTCCTGATCACTGAGACACACGGACGCAATGCACAAACCCTCATGTGTGCTGCTCCTGTGGTCCTGCAGCAGGATCCTCGCTCAGATGACCAGAAATAGCAGAATATCAACAGTGGAAAAATGAGTGCTTTTATTTATTTCTCTGGAACCGTAGGGCAGAGAGACACCATTCAGCGTTCTGACATCAGGACAGCAATCTGGAAGTGTGTGTGTGTGTGTGACAGAGAGAGAGAGAGAGAGAGAGAGAGAGAGAGAGAGAGAGAGAGAGAGAGAGAGAGAGAGAGAGAGGGAGGATAATAAATTAAACAGCACAGGTGTTCAAATTAAGCAAACTGCCACTTCTTCACATTCTGACGAATGATAACATTCTTACCAAATAGTTTGAAACACATCTGGGAAGAACTGCGTGTTCTTCACAATTCAGAAATAATAAAGATGACATGCCCTAATGGTAGTTCTACAAAAGACATGGTAACTTAACAAAGAAACAAGAAGATAACACATCATTTAAAATGATGTAAAACTTACAAAAACAAATGTAAAGGATGGAAATGTATATTTTAAGGTATATACACACACACACACACACACACACACACATATATATATATGTTAGGGTGGAAATATAGTACTTAAGAATGTGTAATGCAAACTAGCAAGTTTATTGATGTCATATTTTACCAAAATGTAATTAAATAAAACATGTGGGAGAGAACAGTACAACATTACAGCAAATACAAAAACCACCCATTAATATAATAAATAATACAATAAAAAGAGATACCTTGAATGACTTGGAGAAACAGCAGCGCCCACTTCTACATTATGAGAGGCCGTTCAATTCAAAATTACAGCTTTCTGAATATGGCATACAGTGAAATGAATATAACGTATAGCGAAATGAATATAACGTATAGTGAAATTGATGTCAGCTTTTTCTGTGAGTATAACATATACCGAGAAGCATGTGACATTATCGGCCAATCACAGCTAAATTGCATTTCTTGTACATTTTTATTTTAACAAATTGATTCCAATAATTTCTTTATGTACAAACAGGTGGTAAGGACAAATACAATGTCGTTGTATGTAGGTATGCGATGGGTAGCTTGATTCGTGAATGGATTCAAAATGATTATCATTTTTTGGAATCCCTTATTTTATGGACATAACTCTGAACAAAAGGCATTTTTTTCTACGTGTATTCATATTACTAATATAATAATTAACATATTAACAACAGCTCAACTTCACGCCGTTTTTCATGACATTTAGTAACCAAGAAAAATACAAAAGTCAACGGGGAATTTATACACCCTCAGTAGTGTAGAGAAACGGACGTCATATTGCACCGAGTCCGCCTATTAGACATCATTTGGACCAGCAAGGAGGATTCGGTGTGCAGTTTCATAACGTTCCCGATAAGATGATACCCTACAATCTATCTGCTGCAAAAAGTGCCAAATAGCCCTGACGCAGGGGGAGGGATTAATATGGTGTGTCATTGACGTTTTATTTTATGTAACGTGTGTTGAAATGTTTTGGCAACACTGGATCACTCCTTTCATGCTAATAAAGCCAGTTTGAATTTGAATATGAATAAGTCATTCATTGTGGTGTAGACTTCAGATGAATATATATCTTGATATATATATATATATATATATATATATATATATATATATATATATATATATATATATTATAGTACCAGAGCCACGACAACAGGGAGCCCCATGCAATTGTACCAACCCACCTCTTGCTGAAGAGGGACGTCCTCACAGTAGCCCATTGTCATTTTCTCTCTTATATCTCTGAGACAGGTCGTGAGTTGCTTCGGCATTTGCGTCCGAATTTGGCTGGTTTATTTGGTGCTCTAAATAAATTCTAAACCACAGTATCACGCTTTTGCTATAGTCCCCTATCAGTTTTCTGGCTAGAGCTGGTTTCGACCCCTCGTCAGGGATTAGCGAGCGGCCATTATTCTCACTACACGAGGCTTTGTGTAGCTGATACACCGTGTGAGAGCTGTTGTGGTGCTGTAGGAGACTCCGTGGGCTCGCGGCGTTGTCCTCTGCGCTGATTTAATCGGTCAGCGAACTGAAAAAAAAAAAAAAAACAGCTCGGGCCTAGCGCCCCTCTCAAGCCTTGGGCTATCCTAGCGCGGCTGCGCTTGCCCTCGATGACCACGCCGATTGAATCGGCTGCTTACCTCGTCACCGACCATGGTTTCCCGCCGCTGAGAGATACAGAGCCCACCCAACTCCGGTTGACCCAGAGTCGGTGTGAACATCTTCCCGTCTCCTACAGCTCGGTCCCGACTGGCAGGTGAGCTGGACTGCTCTCCCTGTAGGAAGTTCTCAAGGAGAACAAAGAGATGGAGAGCAGCCCTATCCCCAGCAGAGTCTCTCTCCACAAGCCAGGGGAGAATGAGATCAGTGGTCTTCCAGGACCCCCTCTGCTACAGTGACCAGGGAACTCTCCCGCACAACCGGGTCACCCTCCCCTTCCCCATCACCGGTACAGAGGCGCAGGCACCTCTCAGGGGAGGCGAGATGGTCATCGCCGAGGCGGTATCACTCAAGGGGACGCTCACCAGGGGACAGTCGGTTGCCGCGCAGGTACCGCTCCCCTTTCCCAGGGGACAGGAGGTCACCATGCAGGCGCCGCTCCCCTTCACCACGCAGGTGCAGACATTCTCTATCGCTGTCGCCTCAGAGGCGCTCAGGCTCGGCTGAGCGGCGCTTCGCCGAGCTGGCGGGGTCTGTGAGGGCTCAGCAAAATATGCTGGAGACCCAATTAAAATCCCAGTGTAGGCTGCCCCCTACCACCGGGCAGCCCCAGCTTCCACAGTCTCGTTCCCCGTCCCCTCTGCCTAGACCCCCTAGCCCAGGCTGACCTTTCCTTCACGGCATCCAGGTAGGACGTGTCGGACCCAGCCTCCTCTGTCGCGCAGGCCATAGTGGGGAGCACCCTACCGCCCTTGCCATATATGACCCAGAGAATTCCGGGCGCTAATGCAGAGGGCAGCTGCAGCCACGGACGTCCCATGGCCGGCGGAACAGGAGGGAAAGTGGCACGCCCTCCCCTTATGCCAGGACTTCCTGGATTTGGTGCGCTCCTCCTGGGGCAACCCAGCATCTGCGCCCTCATCCTCCAGAACAGCGGAGTCTCTGCTGCACACCGCAGGAGCTCAAGAAGCAGGTCTAGGCACATTCCCCACCATCGGGGACACGGTCACGGTGCTGGTGCAAGGTTCCACCTTCACCAAGGGGGATAAGGACCCAACATGCCCGTCAAAGCCCTGCAGAACAACGGACGCGATGCTAAAAAAGGCATATGCGTCAGCAGTGCTGTCCGTGCGAGCAGCAAATGCCACAGCCATACTGGTGCTGTACCAGACCCAGTTGGCGGAGAGGCTGCAGGACAGAGCCACGGAGGCAGACATAGGAGAGCTCCAGGCGGTGGCTAAGGAGATGACTGACCTAATGGGAGGTCAGGCATCAGGGAGGTCGCTGGCAGCGATGGTGGCCACTCGCCAGTATTTGTGGCTGACGCAAGCTAAGGTCGTGGAGACCGAGAAGGTGGCGCTGATGGATGCCCCCATTACACCGGGTCAGACTGTTGGGGCGACCACTGATGTGAGTCTTGAGAGGTCCCACAAGGTCAAGGAGGTCGCCTCAAAGTTCTCGCACCTTCCAGCTTACAGTCAGCGCCCAAGGTGGCATGCACAGCCTGCTGGGGTAAAAGGGTCTGAACACCGCCCTCCACCCCAGAGTAGACAATCAGGCAAAGGCAGAGGCAGGGCCAGTGGTAGGGGACTACCGCAGGCCAGGGGTAACCAGTTCTCCGGCTGGAGACCGAGGCCAGGGCATAAGAAAGACCCGCCCCCTCCCAAGCCCAAGGGAGACCACCCTTGAGGGGCCTCGGTTGCCACCAAACCCCCCCCCAACCGGACTGACCAACAGCAACAACCCATGACAAGGCTGCACCCAGGACTCCTGGCTGCTCTCGACAATGAGACATGGATTCTCGCTACAATTCCGCATAGGTCTGCCATCCTTCAAGGATGTGCTCCTCACCACTGTCAAACCAGCAAAGGTGATACTCCTTCAACAGGAGATCACCAATCTTCAAAGGAAGAACACTGTATGCTTGGTAAATCCAAGCAATGCCCTCAGCAGCTTTTACTCCAGGTACTTCTTAGTGCCCAAAAGGGACGGCGGTTTCAGACCAATTCTGGACCTCAGGGTCCTCAACTTGTTCTTCAAACAGAGGAAGTTCAACATGTTGACAGCACAGCGTATCCTCCAGTCCGTCCAACCGGGTGACTAGTTCACATCGATCGACCTGCAAGATGCCTACTTTCACGTCCCTATTCAGAGAGGATGCTCTCCTACAGGTCAGAATATATCTAAAGGTTGCTGGGGCTGATGGCAGCCGCCTCGAGAATCCTTCCATTAGGGCTGCTGAGAATGCGCCTGCTCCAAGCCTGGGTAAATACGCTCAAGGTGCAGCCAGTCCGAGATCGGTACCGGCTGATGCGAGTGTCCAGACAATGCCGGTAAACACTGGAGTGGTGGGTCTGTCCCGGCAATTTGCTCCTCGGATCTCCCCTCGGATACCCTCACAGAAGGGAAGTGGTCACTACAGATGCCTCCAGTCTGGGCTGGGGAGCTGTCTGGAATGGGAGAGGAATAAGAGGTCAGTGGAAGGGACATTGGCAGCAAGCGCACATCAATGTGCAAGAGCTGCAAGCAGTGAGTCTGGCGTTATTACATTTTCGCCAGCAATTAGCGCAGAAACATCTGCTGGTTTGGATGGACAATACCACAGTGGTAGCCTACATAAATCACCAAGGCGGCCTGAGCTCACCAGGCCTTCACCATGCAGCACACAGACTCCTGTCTTGGATGCAAAAAACTTGCGTTCCATCAGGGCAGTTCACCTCCCCAGTGTGCACAACAAGGCAGCAGACCTCCTGTCCAGAGGAGCTCCAGACAGCTCGGAGTGGAGATTGCATCCTCAAGTGGTTGAACAGATTTGGGAGAGGTTTCAACCAGCAGGAGTCGACCTCTTTGCCACAGCCGAGTCCACTCATTGCCCTCTATGGTTCACCATGTAGAGAGACAGGGGCCCCCTGGGAGTAGATGAGCTAGCTCACCCCTGGTCACAGAGGGCTCTTGTATGCATTCCCCCCACTACCATTGATACCCCTGACACTAGAGAGGATCAGGGTAGAGAAAGCACAGGTTCTGCACACAGGTTGGTTGCACCCAGATGGCCGAGACGCCCATGGTTTGCTCTCCTCTCCGGCATGTTGTCGGACCAGCTGTGGCAGCTCCCGCTGTGCAAGGACCTCCTGTGCCAAGTGGAGAGGATATTATGGCCCCTGAACCCAAACCATCTCCAACTCTGGGTCTGGCATTTGAACAGAGCCATCTATTCAGACAAGGTTTGCCAGATGCAGTGGTAGAAACACTACAGTCTGTTAGGGCGCCGAGCACTAGAGCCCAGTACTCATATAAATGGAAACTTTTCCATGTGACGGAAAGATGAGTTCTGGTGATAAATCTTCCTCCCAACCTGTGAGGGCGCTAAAGAACGGGAGGAGAAGCATCTGGAAGGGCTGGCCTGACAGTTCGTTTCCGGGTCAGGGAAGTGGGTCAGCCTGGATGGAAGCGCGACTCTGTTGTAAGACCGTATTGATTTGAGAGATAAACGAGAGGCAGCTGCAAGTAATAAGGCAGCTGCAACCGTTTATCTCGATATCATGCGGGATTACATATAGGGGCCAGGGTAACGCTGGTCTTTTCCTTCGTTTGGGTTAACGCTTGGAGAGAGAAGGAGCGAGAGAGGAGCTCTCGTTGTAAAGAGAATTACGTGTTGTGTTTTGTTGTGTTTGTTTGTAATTGTCTGCGTTTTGCACCACCAGACAGTTAACTCACCGGTCCGGAGCTGTCGACCAGGGTCAGCACAATCCGGATCACCACTGCACGGAACCGTCACGAAATACAGTGTCTTCACCCACCACAAGCACGTCTGCACTCACCCAGGACTGGTGACCGTGTGTTCGTTTTGTTCGGGACTGTGTCTGTATTATTGCTATCCCCGTGCTTTACACATTGTTGTGTATAGCCGGGGATTTATTATTTAACGGTCACCAGACCTGGATTATAAATAAAAGCACCTTTTCACTGGAAACTGTTGTCTGCCTGTCACTCCTGCATCGCATCACCGTTATACCTGTTCCCCTCCACTAGCCACTTTGCCACACGTGGTGTCAGAACACGGGACTATGGACCGCAACGCGCTGGCGGAGTTGCTGCAGGCACTGGAGACCAGACGGGATGCAGAGGAGAGACGGAGGGAGGAGCGCTATACGGCGCTCATTGAACGGGTAGGGCTGATCGTTGCTGCAGGAGCGACCCCTACCGGAACATCATTGATGTCGGCCCCGAAGGCACGGGCCATGAAAATGACGGCGGAGGATGATCCGGAGGCATTTTTGGTGGCGTTCGAGCGGCTGGCAACCGCGGCGGGATGGCCTCGGGAGTTCTGGGCAAGCCAGCTAGGACCTTGCCTGATCGGGGAAGCGCAGGCAGCTTACCAAGCCCTGAGCGACCAGTACGCCACTGACTATGACCTAGTCAAGCAGGCTATCCTCCGTCGTCTCAACATCACCGCGGAGACCCACCGGACGCGGTTCCGCGAGTACCGGAGAGCCCCGGAGACACGCCCCAGGGTGGTGGCACAGCGGTTGTGCGACCACATGGTCCATTGGCTGACCCCAGAGAAGAAGACCGCTCAACAAATGGGGGAAGCCATTGTGGTGGAACAATTCTGCCATGTGGTCGGCGCCGAAACTCAGGCGTGGGTACGGCGCCACAACCCTGACACCCTGGAGGAGGCGGTCAAATTGGCCGAAGATTTTGAGGACTCTTTGACGTCAGCCCGGGTCGGGATCCTGTCAGCCCCTGCCCTGCTCAGGAACCAACCTCTCCCTCCCTCTCCTCCAACACCACCACCATCACCCTCGGTCCCGGCACCCAGACCTCCCAGACCGCCGACCCCGTTGGGCCCCCTTGCCTCCCCCCCATGGAGACCGAGGATGGCCCCCAGCTGGGGTAGAGGTGTTGCCCCTGCCCCGTTGCCCTACCAGCAGCGGGACAGATATTTAACCTATGCCCCCTCTGTCCCTCCACTCTGTTTTAGGTGTAACCAGCCAGGACATAGGGCCAGGTCATGCCCCGCTGCTATGGAGTGTGACGTGGCTGCATGCAACTGGACACCTGGAACGGGTAAGCAGGGGGAAAACGGTTGGGAGGGGCCCTGTCTGATTGACGTGGTTTTAGGGAATGTGAAAACCCACGCGTTAGTGGACACAGGGTGTGAGCAAACCTTGATCAGGACAGCTCTCTTGGGCGGTATGTCGTGGCGGCCACAAGGTCAGGTGGCCATCTCCTGTATCCATGGAGACACGGCGGCATACCCCACCCTAAAAGTATATTTATCGGTAGGACCGATAAAACGTCACCTTGTAGTCGGGGTGGCGGAAAGGTTGCCGCACCCAGTTATTCTGGGCCGAGACTGGCCAAAATTCAAAGAATTGGTGCAAATAATGGCAGTCTCAGCCACACACGTAAACGTGGCAGAAAAAGGGAAAAAGGAACGGATTGGTGATGTGTTTCCTTTTCATCCTGAAATGTTTTCCCCTCTGTTCCGTCCTAGAAAAACAAATAAGGAGAGACGGACCGCGAAATGGGAGGGAGCGTCTTTGAGACAAGGCTGGGGTCTGGTGGGAGAGTGCTGTAATGGGAACAAACGCCAGTCGAAGGGAGTGGGAACGCAGTGCGACCGAGAGAGCGAGGTTACTGGGCCGACTAGGGCAGAGGTTATTCCAGCCCCTCTCAATATACCGGACCCGTGGTACTCAAGCGCGGACCTAGTGTGGGGCCAAAAGAACGACCCGTCACTGGTGCACGCTTGGGGGCAGGTCCGGTCCATTGAAGGTAAGGATGTTGATGGCGCTGGGCCGCTAGTATATCCACATTTCAGTATAAAGGGGCAATTACTATATAGGGTAAACCTAGCCGCGGGCACAGGACAGCCTGTAACACAATTATTGGTTCCCCCGTCTTGTCGGACCGAGGTCATGAGGCTGGCGCATGATATCCCTTTTGCGGGGCACCTCGGAGCCGAGAAGACGAGGGAGCGAATATTGGCTCGATTCTATTGGCTCGGTCTTCATACTGATGTGTCGAAATATGTAGCCACATGCCCAGACTGCCAGCGAGTAGCGCCAGGTCGAGTGCGCCCCGCTCCTTTGGTCCCACTGCCGATTATTTCCACTCCGTTCGAGCGCATTGCAATGGACATAATGGGCCCGTTGCTACCTTCTGACTCTGGGTATACGCATATATTAGTAGTGGTGGATTATGCAACGCGATACCCAGAGGCAGTTCCATTGAGGTCCACTAGTGCAGCTGCAATAGCCACCGAGTTAGCGCAGATTATGGCTAGAGTAGGGATCCCCAAGGAGATTTTGACGGATCACGGAACCAATTTTTTGTCCAATACGTTACAGCAGGTGTACAAAATATTAAAAATACGTCCCATCAGGACGTCCGTTTATCATCCACAATCGGACGGTTTGGTTGAACGTTTTAATCAGACCTTAAAGTCGATGCTGAGGCGATTTGTAACACAGGAGCAGAAACATTGGGCATCGCTTCTTCCCTACCTCCTTTTTGCGGTGAGAGAAGTGCCGCAGAGTTCAACGGGGTTCTCCCCCTTTGAGCTCCTGTACGGCCGGCAGCCTCGCGGCATTCTCGACCTGCTGAGGGAGGGGTGGGAGGAGCACAAAGGCTCGTCTAAAAATGTAGTGAAGTATGTGCTCCTACTACGAGATCGGCTGGATTTGGTCGGTCGTTTGGCCCAAGACAACCTCAGATCGGCTCAGCACCGACAACAGCAGCATTACAACAAAAATGCACGGATTCGAACCTTTCGACCAGGGGACAAGGTAATGCTGCTACTTCCCTCATCTGAATCGAAACTGTGTGCTAAATGGCAGGGGCCGTATGAGGTGATTCGGGCTATAGGGAAAGTAAATTATGAAATTAGACAGCCCGATCGCCGAAATGAACGTGAAATTTATCATGTCAATTTATTAAAGCCCTGGCAGGCAAGGGAGGTCTTATTTATAGCCCCAGGCAATATGGAGGATGATTTAGGTCCCTGTCCAGAGACCCCGAGCACAAGAGCGATTTCTATGGGGGAACAATTGGTTCCGGATCAGCAAAGAGAGCTGCGTAAGCTTATTGAGGAGTTCAGCGATGTTTTTTCTGACGTGCCCGGCAGGACAAACTTAGTTGAATATGACATTATCTCTCCACCAGGTGTCACAGTGCGAGAGAGACCGTACCGGATCCCGGAAAGTCGACGAAGTGGCGTTCGCAAAGAGGTATGTGATATGCTCGAGCTTGGGGTGATTGAGCCTTCCAGGAGCGAGTGGTGCAGTCCGATCGTCATAGTGGCTAAGAAAGACGGCACCAACCGCTTCTGTGTGGATTTCAGAAAGGTGAACGCTATTGCTAAGTTCGATGCATATCCCATGCCTCGGGTCGACGAACTTTTAGACAGACTGGGAAAAGCGAGGTTTATTTCCACTCTGGACCTGACGAAGGGATATTGGCAAATCCCTTTAACCCGCAGCTCCAGAGAGAAAACCGCATTTTCAACACCAGAAGGGCTGTTCCACTTTAAAACCATGCCGTTTGGGCTACATGGTGCGCCCGCTGCCTTTCAGAGACTGATGGACCAGGTTTTACGCCCACATCATGAATATGCAGCAGCGTATATTGATGACGTGGTGATATACAGCTCCACCTGGCGAGAGCATTTGGCTAGGGTTGCAGCCGTTCTTCAGTCTCTAAGGGCAGCCCGGCTGACAGCTAACTTGAGGAAATGTGCGTTTGCCAAAACAGAGACTCAATATTTGGGATTTTTAATGGGGAATGGAAGGGTGAGACCTGTAGTCACCAAAATCCAGGCTTTGGTTGATGCAGCGATCCCCAAAACCAAGACTCAGGTGAGGTCACTACTGGGCTTAGCCGGTTATTACCGCCGCTTCATCCCCGAGTACGCCACAGTGGTTAACCCGTTAGTCGACCTCACCAAAAAGAGTGCTCCAAATTTAATTAAATGGTCAGCTGAGTGTCAGGGGGCGTTTGATACTATTAAGCGTACACTTTGCCAGGCCCCCACTCTTATTACTCCAGATTTCACCAAGAGATTCATCCTCCACACCGACGCATCGAATGTAGGTTTGGGTGCAGTCTTGTCCCAAAAAGTAGCTGGAGTAGAGCACCCGATATTATACCTCAGTAAAAAAATGTTACCTCGGGAACGCAACTACTCCGTAGTCGAAAAAGAGTGTTTGGCCATTAAATGGGCTACTCACTCTTTACGATACTACCTGCTGGGACACTCATTCGATCTGGTCACAGACCACGCCCCACTCAAGTGGTTAAGCACAATGAAGGACAGCAATGCCCGGATAACTCGGTGGTATCTGGCATTGCAGCCCTTCATGTACCACATGGTACACCGTGCGGGGAAAGACCACCAAAATGCGGATTATTTTTCCCGGGAGGGGGGAGTAATGGGGAAGGTAGATTTAGCCGAGTGTTCCTTCGGCTCCACTCTGAGCGGTGGGATATGTGACGGAAAGATGAGTTCTGGTGATAAATCTTCCTCCCAACCTGTGAGGGCGCTAAAGAACGGGAGGAGAAGTATCTGGAAGGGCTGGCCTGACAGTTCGTTTCCGGGTCAGGGAAGTGGGTCAGCCTGGATGGAAGCGCGACTCTGTTGTAAGACCGTATTGATTTGAGAGATAAACGAGAGGCAGCTGCAAGTAATAAGGCAGCTGCAACCGTTTATCTCGATATCATGCGGGATTACATATAGGGGCCAGGGTAACGCTGGTCTTTTCCTTCGTTTGGGTTAACGCTTGGAGAGAGAAGGAGCGAGAGAGGAGCTCTCGTTGTAAAGAGAACTGCGTGTTGTGTTTTGTTGTGTTTGTTTTGTAATTGTCTGCGTTTTGCACCACCAGACAGTTAACTCACCGGTCCGGAGCTGTCGACCAGGGTCAGCACAATCCGGATCACCACTGCACGGAACCGTCACGAAATACAGTGTCTTCACCCACCACAAGCACGTCTGCACTCACCCAGGACTGGTGACCGTGTGTTCGTTTTGTTCGGGACTGTGTCTGTATTATTGCTATCCCCGTGCTTTACACATTGTTGTGTATAGCCGGGGATTTATTATTTAACGGTCACCAGACCTGGATTATAAATAAAAGCAGTCACTGGAAACTGTTGTCTGCCTGTCACTCCTGCATCGCATCACCGCTACACCTGTTCCCCTCCACTAGCCACTTTGCCACAGTCCCCCATTTGAGCCCATGGCGTCAGCAGAACTGCACCCTGGCTCCTTGAAGGTGGCGTTTTTAATAGCCATTACGTCTGCCAGACGAGTAAGTGAGTTCCATGCAGTGTCCATCGATGATACATGTATGACTTTCACTGGAAGTGACTCATGGGTAACATTAAGAACAAGTCCATCCTTTTTGCCAAAGGTGGTATCCTCATTCCATATTAACCAATCAGTGGTTTTGGAAACTTTCAGACCTCCCCCGCACGAGTCAGAGGAGGACCGTAGACAACACACGCTATGCCCAGTTCGGGCTCTGCGCTGTTACCTGGATAGGACGACGTCCTGCAGACAGTCCAATCAGCTGTTTGTCTGCTATGGGTCCCACTCTAGAGGTCAGGCCCTATTGAAGCAACGTCTAGCGCACTGGGTGACAGATGTGATACGCTTGGCATATGAACAGACAGACTCCCCATTACCTGGAGACATTACGGCCCATTCTACCAGGGGCCAAGCAACTTCATGGGCTTTCCTTCATGGTGCTTCCTTGGAGGAGGTGTGCAATGTTGCTACAGGGACAGGTATTCAGGCATTTGTGCGTTTTTACCGCCTTAATGTGACAAACCTAACGAGACCCTCTCTGGGCTCTATAGTTTTGCAGGCGGCATGCCCTGAGGCGTCATGTGGGCTCTGTTGCTATCGACGCCTCCTCTTTTCTGTTCTGAATGCCCCTTTTTCTAATCTCCATTTGTGACCCCTGGTCCTTGTTTCTTTTTTCAGGCTGAAAAAGTCCCTTGGGTCGACACTGTCAATACCTTTTAGAATTTTGAATGCTTGAATCAGGTCGCCGCGTAGTCTTCTTTGTTCAAGACTGAACAGATTCAATTCTTTTAGCCTGTCTGCATATGACATGCCTTTTAAGCCCGGAATAATTCTGGTCGCTCTTCTTTGCACTCTTTCTAGAGCAGCAATATCTTTTTTATAGCGAGGTGACCAGAACTGAACACAATATTCAAGATGAGGTCTTACTAGTGCATTGTACAGTTTTAACATTACTTCCCTTGATTTAAATTCAACACTTTTCACAATGTATCCGAGCATCTTGTTAGCCTTTTTTATAGCTTCCCCACATTGTCTAGATGAAGACATTTCTGAGTCAACAAAAACTCCTAGGTCTTTTTCATAGATTCCTTCTCCAATTTCAGTATCTCCCATATGATATTTATAATGTACATTTTTATTTCCTGCATGCAGTACCTTACACTTTTCTCTATTAAATGTCATTTGCCATGTGTCTGCCCAGTTCTGAATCTTGTCTAGATCATTTTGAATGACCTTTGCTGCTACAACAGTGTTTGCCACTCCTCCTACTTTTGTGTCGTCTGCAAATTTAACAAGTTTGCTTACTATACCAGAATCTAAATCATTAATGTAGATTAGGAATAGCAGAGGACCTAATACTGATCCCTGTGGTACACCGCTGGTTACCACACTCCATTCTGAGGTTTTTCCTCTAATCAGTACTTTCTGTTTTCTACATGTTAACCACTCCCTAATCCATGTACATGTGTTTCCTTGAATCCCAACTGCGTTCAGTTTGAGAATTAATCTTTTGTGAGGGACTTTGTCAAAAGCTTTCTGGAAATCTAAATAAACCATGTCATATGCTTTGCAATTATCCATTATTGATGTTGCATCCTCAAAAAAATCAAGCAAGTTAGTTAGACATGATCTCCCTTTCCTAAAACCATGTTGACTGTCTCCCAGGACCCTGTTACCATATAGGTAATTTTCCATTTTGGATCTTATTATAGTTTCCATAAGTTTGCATATAATAGAAGTCAGGCTTACTGGTCTGTAGTTACCTGGTTCAGTTTTGTTTCCCTTTTTGTGGATCGGTATTACGTTTGCAATTTTCCAGTCTGTCGGTACCACCCCTGTGTCAAGAGACTGCTACATGATCTTGGTTAGCGGTTTGTAAATTACTTCTTTCATTTCTTTGAGTACTACTGGGAGGATCTCATCCGGCCCAGGGGATTTGTTTATTTTAAGAGCTCCTAGTCCCTTTAACACTTCTGCCTCAGTTATGCTAAAGTTATTTAAAACTGGATAGGAACTGGATGACATGTGGGGCATGTTGTCAGTATCTTCCTTTGTAAAAACTTGTGAAAAGTAATCATTTAATATATTTGCTATTTTTTTTCTTCCTCTACGATTTTGCCATTTGTATCTCTTAAACATTTAATCTCCTCTTTGAATGTTCTCTTGCTGTTGTAATATTGGAAAAACATTTTGGAATTGGTTTTAGCTCCCTCAGCAATGTTCATTTCTATTTCCTCTTGGCCTTTCTAACTTCCTTTTTGACTTGCATTTGCAGTTCCGTGTACTCTTTCTGCGTACTTTCTTTTTGGTCCTTTTTTAATGCTCTATAAAGTGTCTTTTTTCGCTGAATATTTTTTTAATTGATCTATTAAACCATTTTGGCAATTTAGTTTTACATTTAGATTTGTCTACTTTAGGGATGTAATTGTTTTGCGCCTCTAGTACTACATTTTTGAAGAACAACCATCCTTCTTCTGTGGGTGTTTTCTCTATTTAACTCCAGTCTACTTCTGTTAGTCTCTGTTTCATACCTTCATAGTTTGCTTTTCTAAAATTGTAAACCTTAGCTTTAGTCATTACTTTTAGGGTTTTAAAAAGCACTTCAAATGAGACCATGTTGTGGTCTAAGTTTGCCAGTGGTTCTTTGACCTCTGTTTTAGTTATTCTGTCTTTGTTATTTGAAAAGACTAAATCAAGGCATGCCTCCCCTCTAGTCGGTGCCGTGACAAATTGTGTTAGGAAGCAGTCATTTGTCATTTCCACCATTTCTATTTCATCCTTCGTGCTACCCACTGGGTTTTCCCATTTTATATGGGGGAAGTTGAAATCCCCCATTAGTATGGCTTCTCAGCCCCGACCTGCGTTGATAAACTTGAGCAGCAAGGTGAGTCAAGTAGGCTGCGTAGATGTAGCAGTGTGGAGATTTTTTTGGTTTTGTTTTGTTTTTTAATCCTAAGAGTTTCATCAGTTTCCCCTCAATTGTAATAGATAATTGTTCAATTGAAAATTTAAAAAAAAGAACGCACCTCTAACGTTCTGCTGTGCTCGCGCTGCCCCTGCCTAGTGCTGTGGTAGCGCTGAGGGGAAGCAGTGGTGTGGTCTTGTTTATTACTTTCGTTTATTTAAGAAATGTTTGTATTATTCAGTGTTTTATTTTACTACACATATTTTTTTTAATATAGACTGAAGTATTGTTCTGAATTTAGAGTGTGTTACTGTTTGTATAAAGTTTTGTTTTGATATTTAATATGTTAGAAATCTACAGTAGTACCGCACACCTTTGTTTTATTATATTGCAAGGGGCTGAGTGACGCCACTCCCCTAAAAAATAATATTGCTAATATCTCAGAAACCACAATAGCACAAACATCTGTTTCAACGGCACGAACGAATGAGACAAGTTTGGTTCAATTTCCGACATTGTAGGGGGCCTGAGTGACGTCACTCCCCTTAAATAAGAATTGTTAATGTCTTAAAAACCATACAGCAGAAGCGTTCATTTCACCGACACAAACAAATGGTACATAATTCAACGTGTGTGCTGCTTGTAGGGGGGCAGCTTCACAGAGCTTGCTGTAAGTCCTGTTGCTTGCAGTAAACTGATTCAACATGTGCTACATTGGGCACACTATATATTCAGCCATGAGCACCACAGTAATTCAGTTTACCTTGGTGTTGCAAAGTGGCATCGTAACTCTAGTGCTGGAAAGAACGTATCCACCAAGTGATAAACACACACAGCCAGTAAAACTATATTTGTTTTCTGAGGGAAAACTAAAGGCTGGATTACAAGAAAAACCTGAGAGGCATTAGAAAACTAAAGTTCTTTGAAAAAAATGCTTTTTATTATATGAATAACGTTAGGTTATTACCATAACCCTGGTTCCCTGAAAAGAGAATGAGAACCATTACCGAATGGGAAGAGCCTCTCTGTCCGTCAATCTCTGACCAAATATACAAAACACTACTAATATACACTTTTAATGAAACAGGGCACAGTTCTGCTGATGCCATGGGCTCGAATGGGAGACCCATAAGGGCCCGCAGTACCAGTTCTAGATCCCACTTGGAGACCATACTTTTCATGGGAGGACGAAGCCTCCGAGCCCCTTTCTGAAACTGCACTGGGCAGCTTAGCTGAGCACAGGTCACACTGGTGGAAGCCAGCTGATCCAGTTGACTGCACAGACATTTTGTTTGTTTTTTTTTTTAAACTGCTGTGCTCAATGAGCAGCCTGCAGACGCATTTTTTAAACGATTCACCAGTGACAAACCAGTCGCTGTCGGTGCCAAGGTCGGCGTCGAGATGCACGCGGTCTGTGCCATGAGGTCGGTGCGGAGACGATCGGTGCAGAGGTCGGTGCTGCTGTGTATCGCGGTCAGTGCCGGGCTGTAGATGGCTCCGAAGATGGTCCCAGGTGCCAAGTTAATCGGGATCGGCATCGAGAGAACATACTGTCGGTGCCGAGCAGTCGGTGCTGGGTGGACCTGTTTCAAGGCTGGTGCCGATGGTAGGCATGGTCGGAGCCGAGCTGTAGGCGCCGCCGAAGATGTTCACGCCGGCTCTGGGTCAACTGGGGCCGGGTGGGCGCTGTTTCTCTCAGCCTCGCAAGTCGGCGGGAAAACCGCGGTCGATGCCGAGGTATGCAGCCGATTCAGTCGCCGTGGTCGCCAAGGTTCGCTGTGACCGATTAAATTAGCGCAGAGGACGATGCCCATGGAGTCTCCTCCAGCACCACAGCAGCTCTCACACAGTGTATCAACTACACGAAGCCTCGTGTAGTGAGAGTAATGGCCGCTCGCTAATCCCTGAAGAGGGGTCGAAACCAGCTCTAGCCAGGAAACAGACGTGGGAATGTAACGAGAAAGCTGGCATGCATTGCTGACAGACAGCATTTGGAGGGCGTGTACAGAAGAGATTTTCTTTCAAGCATGAGAAGGTAAATTACATGAATACTGTATTTACATATCTTCTGGGGGACTGATTTGGAACAGTGATTAAACTGTTTTGACATTCAGAGTCCTTTACTGGAGATTAAGGCCCTCGTAATGATCAAACTGTTCCGTTTTGTTAGCGGTGCAAAACGATTGGATTTATTTTAGTTTTCTATTGTTTGTTAAAAGAACCCATGTTCTCATTGGAAAAAGGACTCCGTGCAACAAATAAACTTGCAGGTCCCGTCCTGTCTTCTCCTTTTATCCACCAAAGACATGTTAGGAACCTGAATTGTGTTCAGCTATTCTTAGTGTTCTGCATTTTCCGTTTTTATCGTAACATTTTTCACAGGAATTTCTTGGAGTTTATTTTATAATAAAATCAGTAAAAAGTGTTTTTAATTGAAACATGAGGAAAAAAATCGCAGTATACACACTGCATCAGATGAGGATCCAGTAACATGGTGCCTAGGTCAGGCAAGTCCAGTGCAGAGTAGGAGGGGATCAAGAGATCTACAAGTGCAGTCTAAACAGGGGGGTGCTGTCTCTCAAGCACTGAAAAGCAGGATGCACAATCTTCACCTCTGTGACTGAGCCTGCTGTCAGTCACAAAATCTTAATATTCAGGTCTTTCAGGATTACTTGCCATTAGTTCACCTGTATGGATTGTGGTTTCATTTTTACAGTCACAGCAAAGAGACACCCAGCATTGAAAACAAGACCCTGACACTCAGAAGCTGTGTGGGACTCGCACATTTTAAAAGGTAAGTTACAATGTTCTGTTTTATTAAGGAAATGGGTAGAAATGCCCTTCAAAAATTTTAGAGCTGATTGATTTGAAAGCTGTTCCCTGTAGAGGAACAACAGGGCATATTGTGAAGCCAGAGCAAAAGCAAAGGCTCATTTTCAGATTCCAATCACATGAACAGTATAGAACTAACAGGAAACTAGAGAGTGGGAATAAAAACAAAGCACAGCAATGATCATGTTGAACCACAGAATCTAAACCCTGCATCGACAAGGACTGCATTCTGTCATTTTAATGTTATTTTATGTTCCTATAACATGAACTGCAAGTTGATTTCTGACAGTTGTGGTGAGGAGGAGTCAGAAAACAGTGTTTGTGACGTGATGGTGATAATCCTACTGAAACAACAGGGTTCATGTATAAGTTAATACGTTGTGGTGTCTCTTATTGTATAAGAGATGCAATTTCATGCAGTTTATTGTTTGATGACCACAAAGCACAGCTAATGAAGAATCTCCACAAAAACACAATAAACATAAAACAAATGTTTTACTTTGAATTGTGTGAATGCTCTGTACACAGGATGACATCTGTACAAGGGGTAGCCTGTCACAGGGATGTGTTGTACAAGGGATAGCCTGTCACAGGGATTTGTTGATTTCATAAATGTGAATTACAATTTCTTGTGTGATACAAATGATTACAATTGACTTAGAGAAACATGCAATACAGTTGTATACAATATGACAGCTGCATTAGGTCACTGGTCAAAGTGAAGAGTACTGCTAGATTGAATTACAGACAACATTAACCTGACCCATGAATGTGTCTACAATAAAATAAAAATACATGTTAAAGTATAATGGATGTTAAAGTCAGATCTGGGGTTATACAAATGATCCAGTGAGCTTTTTAACATTATACACATTTATTGAACTTCTTCCTTGTTGGTGCTTATATTGTTTCTGTGTGTTTAAAGAACATGAACCGGTTTGAGCTTCATTGCTGAAGCATTCAGGCATGTCTGCCAACCCACTGCCTGAACTGGGCAGGACGCCAGCAACATGTTACAGCTTCATTCTAACAATACAAGAATTGTAAAGTTGCTTTTCTGCAAGGAGATTCTGCCCCTAACCAACACATCATCAGCAAGCGCATAAAGGTTCCATGTGTTATTCTCCCATGTTGCTTCTTTTTTTTAAACTGCCTAGTCCACGCTGGGAAGCCGAAATCGGAGCTGACCACTTAGAGCCTGGAGGAAGGGCTACCCTCAGCCACGGCTTGCCTGAGGTTTATATATATATATTTCCTGATCTTGTTTTTCTTCTTGTCTGTCTGATCAGCTGCTGGTGTTAGTGATCAGTAGAGAAGATGGAAAAGAAAAATGCAGACCAGGAAACTGGTAAGAAGAGAATGACATGTTTATCTGTCTGTCTTGTTGTCTCGCTAACAATAAATAATACAATGTGAGTAAATCTACCTTCTTACTCTAGTAGACAAATGTTTAAACAGAAGGGTAAGACTGTATGTAGTAAACTGCAATACAAGCTCTTGGAAATGCATTGTTCTGCCATATTGAAAACGCAGCACACACACAACAATGAATGCTCTTCTAGTGTAGAGATAATCATCACTGTGCAACACTACAGTTAAATGGGGGGCGTAGAACTGGAACAAGCTCTTCAAGAGAAAGACCTCAGTGTTGTAATAGACTCATCACTGTCAAAAAGCACACAGTGTGGGGAAGGAAACAAAAAGACAAACACAATGCTTGGGTATATAGCCAGAATTGTACAAACCCAAGTTTTGATGAGGTTGTGTAATGCACTGGTGAGACTGCACTTAGGCTACGTACACACACAGGCTAAATGCAGTTGTGAGTTCACCTTTTGCTCTTAATACGGTTTGTATACACACACACACACACACACACTCATTTCGGTTACAAAGGGCAGCGACAAGCACACTGGTTAATCCTGTTCAGAGCAAGTATCCAGTGTGGTTATTAATTCCCTTCAGTTGGTTAATGCGCACTAACTGTGTGTGTGTGTGTGTGTGTGTGTGTGTGTGTGTGTGTGTGTGTATTACAACCACACTAACACAACCGCAGTTAGTGCTCAGTGGATTTCTGTACAACTAATGATGTCATTGTTTATCAGACATTTCCATGTGATAAACATATATATTGTAAACAAGCCTTGCAGCTCGGGTTCGTTTCACCCTTTTTAAAGTACTGACCCAGACACAGAGATTGGAGGTTTTTGAAAGAGCTTGCACGCTAAGGTTTTTAATAAAGCAAAATAAACAAAACAGAAAACAAAAACCTAGCTTATACGTACACTGACTGCCACAGACAGGAACCTAACAGTAAAAACAGGATCGCTAAGCTATTTACCTGTTAAACAAAAATCAAACAAAACAGTTTTTAAACACAGGGCCGCTTTACACAGTACCTTTATCTTAAATACGACTGATAACGCACAGAGTCAGGCTCTTCACACAGCAGCAGACCTGAACAGACTGGCTGCTTTCCTTAAATACCTGCACCTGGCTCTAATTTACAGTGATAGCTAGGTGCAGGTGATAATTAACAATTCAACAAAACCAATTAAATTAAGCAAGTGTGCATTTGCACATGTTTTTTCTCAGCAGAGAGGAATTAACACTCTCCCCGCTCACAATATATAATGTGCCTGATTAGCCAAGTTGATTTATTAATATTGATGAATAGTAAATTTATAACAAGGGTTATCCCCAAACGCCACAGTGCTACCACAGCTTGTTTTTCACCCAATACCGAACGTCTCGTCTGTGTGTCTCCAGGAAATGTCTCAGTAAATGATGAAAATGCATATATGACTCATTAGACATGCATAGATTTTTAATTCAGTCATTTGGAAACCACTCAAGTCGTTTCCACCAGCCTTCTGGTTGGAAGATTGCCCAAACGTTTTGATCTACTGTCATGGTACTGCAGATCGTCGACACTGTGTTCAGCAGTGTAGAAAAAGCAAAACAGCGTCTCCGCTGGTTTTGCAGAAGAGCATAGCTGTGCTTGACGAGCTCTCAACTGATTATGTACGGTACTTTCTCCCAAAAGCAGAAAGAAAAAAACAGCCTCCATGTTGTCACACAAACCTTACGATTGGCCTGTAATGATGGTCCGAGTGCAGTGGTTTGTTTAAACAGGGAGTGCACTCACTTCACTAATGAAAGGTGTGTGAGTACAACAAACAACCGCAGCAAGTGCCGTTTGTAAATACAGTTGTCGAGCCAACTGCAGTGTGTGTGTATGTAGCCTAGCTAGAGTACTGGGTCCAGTTATGGTCACCACAGCACCAAAGGGACATGGTGGCCCTGGAGAGAGTCCTGCGAAGAGCAAACAGGCTGATCCCAAGGCTAAAGAAATAGCTACGAAGACAGGCTGAGAGAACTGAATCTGTTTCACAAAGAATCTGGGGCATGATTGAAGTCTTCACACAGGGAGTGGTGAGGGTATGAAATGGGGTCATGTTGTTGAGGCAGAATCACTGGGATCTTTTAAGACCCAACTTGACAAAATTCTGAGATGAATTAGATGCTAGGAACCCACCCAGCTCAGAAGGACCGAATGACCTTGTCTCGTTTGTAAATTTCAAACAGTTGTCTAAACAAATGTTCATACCACTCATTAGCAAAACAACTTTCTTGCAAGTCCTATTCTTGTAGGTTGTTTGGCTTTGTTTTTGACTGTGACTGAAGCTCATTAACTGCCTCCACAAGGTATTAGGACATCAACTGCCATCACCAACATATTACAGTGCTGTGAAAAAGTATTTGCCCCCTGTCTTATTTTCTGCATTTTTGCACATTTTTCACATTGAATTTGGTCAGATCTTTTTGTAGGTTGTAGTAATATATAGAGGGATTCTGAGAGAAAAATGACACAAAAGTTTGGTGCTTCTTTCATTTGTTTGGTGTGCAAGGTAATCAGACGTGCAATCTTCAGGTGTGAAAAAGTTATTGCCCCACTAGTTAACTCAACCCAATTAAAGGGATAATTAGGGTAAGCTGTTTAAATACTTTGGTTAACAATTAGGCCTGATTTGGGCCAGCCCTGCACAATATAAGTCTGTCTAAGTTTGGCCCTTACCATCAGAGTGAAGTTGTCAGCACACAGGTTCTAGAGGCACATCATGCCACGATCAAAAGAAATTCCTGAAGACCTCCAGAAAAAACGTTGTTGATGCCGATCAGTCTGGAAAGGGTGACAAAGCCATTTCTAATGCTCTGGGGCTCCATGAAACTACAATCAGAGCCATACTGTCCAAATGGAGAAAGTTTGGGGCAGTAGTGAATCTTCCCAGGAGTGGCTGTCCTGCCAAAATCTCTCCAAGAGCAAGGTGTAAAATCGTCCAGGAAGTCACAAAGAACCCTAGAACAACATCCAGGGATCTACAGGCCTCTCTTGCCTCGGCAAGGTCAGTGCTCATGACTCCACCATCGGAAAGACACTGGGCAAAAGTGGGATTCATGGCAGAGTAGCAAGGCAGAAACCACTGCTCACTAAGAACAACATGAATGCTTGTCTCAAGTTTGCCAGAAAGCACCTGGATGATCCTCAAGAGTTCTGGAACAATGTTCTATGGACAGATGAGTCAAAAGTGGAAGTTTTTGGCCAACATGGGCCCATTATGTCTGGCGAAAACCAAACCCTGCATTCCACAGTAAGAACCTCCTACCAACGGTCAAGCATGGTGGTGGTAGTGTCATGATTTGGGGATGCTTTGCTGCATCAGGACCTGGATGACTTGCCATCATTGAAGGAACCATGAATTCTGCTCTGCATTAGAGAATTCTACAGGAGAATGTCAGGCCATCCGTCCGTGAGCTGAAGCTGAAACACAGCTGGGTCATGCAGCAAGACAATGATCCGAAACACACAAGTAAGTCTACATCAGAATGGTTTAAGAACAAGAAATTTAAAGTTTTGGAATGGCCTAGTCAAAGTCCAGACCTAAACCCCATTGAGATGATGTGGAAGGACCTAAAATGAGCAGTTTATGCTCAAAAACCCATGTCATTGAGTTGAAGCAGTTCTGCATCAAGGAGTGGACCAAAATTCCTCCACAGCACTGTGAGAGACTGATCAATACAGGAAGTGCTTGGTTGCAGTTATTGCTGCTAAAGGTGGCATAACCAGTCATTGAGTCTAAGGGGGCGATTATTTTTTGCATTTTTTTATGCATACCTTTCTTTAACATATAAATGAAAAGTATCAAGATTTTATGTTATTTGTTCACTCAGGGTCTACTATTAGATTTTGATTGAAGTTCTGATAAGATCCAGTGTCAAAAATATGCAAAATTGCAGATAATCAGACAGGGGGCAAATACTTTTTCACAGAACTGTAACCACTGCCTCTCACTTCACTGCAGTAAAACCTTCACACTGTAGATTCACTCTCCCTGTGCAGCAGGTATTAGGACCCCAGCTGAAAGTTTACACTCAATTCACCTACAGTAACACCTGCTGCACAGGAAGGGATTCTGCAGTGTGGAATTTGTATTGAAAACAAGCAAAACAGAAATGAATCCTTTTATCTGTAATGACAGTGTGTGTGCTGAGAGGAAGTCTTCAGGGTTTATCTGTAATGACAGTGTGTGTGCTGAGAGGAAATCTTCAGGGTTTATCTGTAATGACAGTGTGTGCACTGAGAGGAAGTCTTCAGGGTTTATCTGTAATGACAGTGTGTGCACTGAGAGGAAGTCTTCAGGGTTTATCTGTAATGACAGTGTGTGTGCTGAGAGGAAATCTTCAGGGTTTATCTGTAATGACAGTGTGTGCACTGAGAGGAAGTCTTCAGGGTTTATCTGTAATGACAGTGTGTGTGCACTGAGAGGAAGTCTTCAGGGTTTATCTGTAATGACAGTGTGTGCACTAAGAGGAAGTCTTCAGGGTTTATCTGTAATGACAGTGTGTGTGCTGAGAGGAAGTCTTCAGGGTTTATCTGTAATGACAGTGTGTGTGCTGAGAGGAAATCTTCAGGGTTTATCTGTAATGACAGTGTGTGCACTGAGAGGAAGTCTTCAGGGTTTATCTGTAATGACAGCGTGTGCACTGAGAGGAAGTCTTCAGGGTTTATCTGTAATGACAGTGTGTGCACTAAGAGGAAGTCTTCAGGGTTTATCTGTAATGACAGTGTGTGTGCACTGAGAGGAAGTCTTCAGGGTTTATCTGTTTTGATATTTATTCTGTGTTAAAAGTGAAGTGCTTCTTTACACTGTCTCCACTACCGTCACTCTCTCCCTTTCTCTATTCACTCTCTGACAGTCCCTCACTCTCTCCCTTTCTCTCTTCTCTGACAGTCCCTCACTCCCTCTCTTTATCTTTTCTCTATAAAACAAATATAAGAACAAACAGTGTTTCTCAGAGTTTTAGCAGTTTCGGCTGTGACTACGAGGGTACAACCCCTGCACGTGATGCCAAGTCCCTCAGTTGGGGTAGACCTGAGTTCAGCAACCCTAAGGTATGGTGAAACGGATCATTAGAAAATATTCTAGTTTTCTTCCGATTTCAGAAAATATATTTAAAAGTTCAGTTTAAATAAGAATGTAATCAATCAAATTCTGGTTGACTGTGACCAGATATAATTTGTATTTATTTTTATTACAAATTATATGTGGGCAGACTGCTGTTTCACAGTTGTTGTAATTGACTGACCATTATGAACGAGTCACAGTGTGTTTGTAACTGACAGACCATTATGAACGAGTCATAGTGTGTTTGTAATTGACAGACTATTATGAACGAGACACAGTGTGTTTGTAATTGACAGACCATTATGAACGAGACACAGTGTGTTTGTAATTGACAGACCATTATGAACGAGACACAGTGTGTTTGTAATTGACAGACCATTATGAACGAGACACAGTGTGTTTGGATTGACAGACCATTATGAACGAGTCACAGTGTGTTTGTAATTGACAGACCATTATGAACGAGTCACAGTGTGTTTGTAATTGACAGACCATTATGAACGAGTCACAGTGTGTTTGTAATTGACTGACCAGAGCGAGACACTGTGTGGTTGTAATTGACAGACCATTATGAACGAGTCATAGTGTGTTTGTAATTGACAGACCATTATGAACGAGACACAGTGTGTTTGTAATTGACAGACCATTATGAACGAGACAGTGTGTTTGTAATTGACAGACCATTATGAACGAGTCACAGTGTGTTTGTAATTGACAGACCATTATGAACGAGTCACAGTGTGTTTGTAATTGACAGACCATTATGAACGAGTCACAGTGTGTTTGTAATTGATTGACCAGAGCGAGACACTGTGGTTGTAATTGACAGACCATTATGAACGAGTCATAGTGTGTTTGTAATTGACAGACCATTATGAACGAGACACAGTGTGTTTGTAATTGACAGACCATTATGAACGAGACAGTGTGTTTGTAATTGACAGACCATTATGAACGAGACAGTGTGTTTGTAATTGACAGACCATTATGAACGAGTCACAGTGTGTTTGTAATTGACAGACCATTATGAACGAGTCACAGTGTGTTTGTAATTGACTGACCAGAGCGAGACACTGTGGTTGTAATTGACAGACCATTATGAACGAGTCATAGTGTGTTTGTAATTGACAGACCATTATGAACGAGACACAGTGTGTTTGTAATTGACTGACCATTATGAACGAGACACAGTGTGTTGCTACTGAATCAGTGCTCAACGATCCCGTTACTCAATTCCAAGGCAATCCGGAGTCTAATAAGGAGACAAGATCGATCCAGCTGCACTTCCACTGGTCCCAGATTCCCTGGCAAACTAAGAAAAGCCCTGCCTCCCGTGTTGCTTTTGTTGATCCTAGGAATAACCAGCAGCCCCGCATTCTGTGATCTCAAGGTGCAGTTTGGAAGATACAGGGTCAGAAACCCTTGCAAATAACTAGGTGTTAATCCATTCAGGGCTGTAAGTTAACAGCAAAATCTTAAAATCAATTCTATACTGCACAGGGAGCCAGTGTAAAGAGGCCAAAACAGGGGTAATATGTTCACTTTTCCTGGGTTTACTCAGAATTCTAGGTGATATTCTGAACAAACTGCAAGCAGGATACCTCACACCTTAAAAGGTGCATTACAAAAATCAATTGGAGATCAGTTATAGGCATGCATTAGTCTCTCGGCATCAGATACGGAAATAATTGTTCTGTTTGACTATATTTCTTAAATGGTAAAAAGATACTTTAGTAACTTCCCTAATATGAGACTTAAATGATAGATCAGGATCAAAGATGACCCCCAAACTCTTAATTTCTAGTTTTGATGAGAGACTACAAGGGTCGGGCTCATGTAATCCCACATTTCCTTCTAGTTGGTTCTGTGTTCCCACTAGCATAACCTCTGTTTTATCTGAATTCAACATTAGAACATTGTGACATCCAATGCTTGCTGTTTGTAAGGCAAGTAGCTAACACCCAGGCAGAAGAAATTCCTGGCTTTAGGGACAAATATAGCTGGGTAGCATCAGCATAGCAATGGAAGTTCACTCCGTGTTTGTGGATAACGTCACCTAACGGTAGCATATATAATGAAAACATCAAGGGACCCAGAATGGAGCCCTGTGGAACACCACAGACAACTTCCGATAATGCTGATTCTACCTCTCCAATAGAGATGTGCTGAAACCTATCAGAAAGATAAGATTTGAACCAGGATAGGACAAGGCCAGACAGTTCCACTGTGCTTTCAAGATGATTGGATGGAATGGTCTACAGTATCATAGGCAGCACTTAGATCTAGATTAATTAAAACTGATGGAAAGCCAGAGTCAGAGCTTATCAGCAGATTCTGATAAGGGCCGTCTTGGTGCTGTGTGCAGCATGATAACCAGACTGAAATTTCTTGAATATACCATTAAGAATTAGAAATATTTGTAATTTGAATTGCAACAAGTCTCTCTAGAACCTTATCTAAGAATGGTATGTTGGAGATTGGCCTATAGTTATTGAGGACTTCAGGATCCAAATTGGGTTTTTTTTAAGCATAGGCTTTACCACAGCTATCTTAAGTGCTATACTGGAGAAAATTGAACCATTTTTCATGTTTAAAATGTAGGTATCAAAGATGCCAAGAACATCTGGTAACAGTTTTGTAGGAATAGAATTAAAAGAGCATGTAGTAGCTATCATGTGTTGAACTAGCACTGTCCTCTCCTGTAAGGTAATCAAAGAAAAAGCCCTCCTAAGCCTTAATATGTCAAGAAGGTGTCTGTGGAATCGCAATGTGAAGGGTGGGACTGTTAGGGGAAGGATTATTTCATTTATCTAGGGTAAAAAAAGGAATCTAGGATTATTTTATTTGTTTCAATTACATTAGAATAATATAATGATCTGGCCAACACCAGAGCCTTCCTATATATAACCAGGTGCCCCTTCCATATGATGTAATGAAAACACAGTTTAGATTCCCGCCATCTCCGTTCTAGTTTACAGCCCTCATATTTCATCTTACGAGTTGTATCATTAAACCACGGTGAACTGTTTTAAAAAATGAACTTCTCTTTTGCAGATTCCTGGTTTGACAGAGATCAGGAGAGTTTTCAAGGTATAGAATGAGGGGGGAATTGTTAAATGACAGGTGGATGAGACAGGGGGAAAGAAAAGGGGAGTTTGTGAGTGAAAGAGAATTGGGAAAGAGAGAGAGATGAGAAGGCTGGATGTAGTTAAGTGTCATGATGTATATCATCAATTTAAGAGTTTCTTATTCAAAGGATATTAATGGTATTATTAATCCACAGTAGTTTTGTATATGAATCATTTTTAGAAAGGTGTATGTGAGCAACTACAGTAGAATAATGAAGATCTGAACCCATCCTGAAGGTTTGTAATTATTCGCTCATCCCACAGAGGTCTGATAGAAAGTCCAGACATCAAGAGGTTGGTGAATGGAGCCTGGAACAGTGTCGACACTCCATCGTGGAGCTGGCAAAGGAGCTGAACAGAGTCATGAAGGTACAGAGAGAGAGCGCAGGGGAGAATGGAGAGATGGGGGAGTGAGCGTTATTGGTTCTGGTTATTAGAGAGAGGAGATTGGAGAGAGAGGGGAGGAGGGATGGGGGAGTGAGCATTATTGGTTCTGGTTATTAGAGAGAGATGTGCAGTGGAGAGGGGATTGAAAGGAGAGTCCTGAGGTTACAGGAGAGGAGAGAGGCAGATGGGGAAGAAAGGGGCTAAAGTAGGGAGTCAGTATTTCATCTTGTCAGATATTGCAAAGAAGCTTGCAGGTACAGAGAGGGGTGAGGTGTGTGTGTGTGTGTGTGTGTGTGGGGGGGGGGGGGGGGGGGGGGGGGGGGTGGAGGATCAAAAAAGAAGTTAAGGTACAAAGTATGGAACAGAATAGAAACAGCATTGAGAGCAACAGTTGTGCATTACATGTGACTTGAGGGTTGTGAAAAGGGTTGTTGGAAGAGGCCATAGGCTATTCAATCATTTGAACCCCAGCAACACAAAAACACACAAAAACAAAGCTCCTCTTCCCACCTCAACTGAGAGAGCCTGGCATCCAATCCAAACCCACAGAGGCAATGATTCTAAATAAACAAATCTAGTGTCAATTGCATGGCAGCATAAATTAGTGTCAAGTTTTATTTAGGACAAAACTGGGTCAAAAACAGAATGTTGTGTTTTAAAGAGAGTTGTGGGGATGTTGCTGGGTTAACTTTGAAATAAGAACATCAGAACATAAGAAAGTTTACAAACGAGAGGAGGCCATTCGGTCCATCTTGCTCGTTTGGTTGTTAGTAGCTTATTGATCCCAAAATCTCATCAAGCAGCTTCTTTAGGTCGCCACATAGTCTTCTTTGTTCAAGACTGAACAGATTCAATTCTTTTAGCCTGTCTGCATATGACATGCCTTTTAACCCCAGAATAATTCTGGTCGCTCTTCTTTGCACTCATTCTAGAGCAGCAATATCTTTTTTATAGCGAGGTGACCAGAACTGAACACAATATTCAAGATGAGGTCTTACTAGTGCATTGTACAGTTTTAACATTACTTCCCTTGATTTAAATTCAACACTTTTCACAATGTATCCGAGCATCTTGTTAGCCTTTTTTATAGCTTCCCCACATTGTCTAGATGAAGACATTTCTGAGTCAACAAAAACTCCTAGGTCTTTTTCATAGATTCCTTCTCCAATTTCAGTATCTCCCATATGATATTTATAATGTACATTTTTATTTCCTGCGTGCAGTACCTTACACTTTTCTCTATTAAATGTCATTTGCCATGTGTCTGCCCAGTTCTGAATCTTGTCTAGATCATTTTGAATGACCTTTGCTACTGCAACAGTGTTTGCCACTCCTCCTACTTTTGTGTCGTCTGCAAATTTAACAAGTTTGCTTACTATACCAGAATCTAAATCATTAATGTAGATTAGGAATAGCAGAGGACCTAATACTGATCCCTGTGGTACACCGCTGGTTACCACACTCCATTCTGAGGTTTTTCCTCTAATCAGTACTTTCTGTTTTCTACATGTTAACCACTCCCTAATCCATGTACATGTGTTTCCTTGAATCCCAACTGCGTTCAGTTTGAGAATTAATCTTTTGTGCGGGACTTTGTCAAAAGCTTTCTGGAAATCTAAATAAACCATGTCATATGCTTTGCAATTATCCATTATCGATGTTGCATCCTCAAAAAAATCAAGCAAGTTAGTTAGACACGATCTCCCTTTCCTAAAACCATGTTGACTGTCTCCCAGGACCCTGTTACCATATAGGTAATTTTCCATTTTGGATCTTATTATAGTTTCCATAAGTTTGCATATAATAGAAGTCAGGCTTACTGGTCTGTAGTTACCTGGTTCAGTTTTGTTTCCCTTTTTGTGGATCGGTATTACGTTTGCAATTTTCCAGTCTGTCGGTACCACCCCTGTGTCAAGAGACTGCTGCATGATCTTGGTTAGCGGTTTGTAAATTACTTCTTTCATTTCTTTGAGTACTACTGGGAGGATCTCATCCGGCCCAGGGGATTTGTTTATTTTAAGAGCTCCTAGTCCCTTTAACACTTCTGCCTCAGTTATGCTAAAGTTATTTAAAACTGGATAGGAACTGGATGACATGTGGGGCATGTTGTCAGTATCTTCCTTTGTAAAAACTTGTGAAAAGTAATCATTTAATATATTTGCTATTTTTTTTTCTTCATCTACGATTTTGCCATTTGTATCTCTTAAGCATTTAATCTCCTCTTTGAATGTTCGCTTGCTGTTGTAATATTGGAAAAACATTTTGGAATTGGTTTTAGCTCCCTTAGCAATGTTCATTTCTATTTCTCTCTTGGCCTTTCTAACTTCCTTTTTGACTTGCGTTTGCAGTTCTGTGTACTCTTTCTGCGTACTTTCTTTTTGGTCCTTTTTTAATGCTCTGTAAAGTGCCTTTTTTCACTGAATATTTTTTTAATTGATCTATTAAACCATTTTGGCAATTTAGTTTTACATTTAGATTTGTCTACTTTAGGGATATAATTGTTTTGCGCCTCTAGTACTACATTTTTGAAGAACAACCATCCTTCTTCTGTGGGTGTTTTCTCTATTTTACTCCAATCTACTTCTGTTAGTCTCTGTTTCATACCTTCATAGTTTGCTTTTCTAAAATTGTAAACCTTAGCTTTAGTCATTACTTTTGGGGATTTAAAAAACACTTCAAATGAGACCATGTTGTGGTCTGAGTTTGCCAGTGGTTCTTTGACCTCTGTTTTAGTTATTCTGTCTTTGTTATTTGAAAAGATTAAATCAAGGCATGTCTCCCCTCTAGTCGGTGCCGTGACAAATTGTGTTAGGAAGCAGTCATTTGTCATTTCCACCATTTCTATTTCATCCTTCGTGCTCCCCACCGGGTTTTCCCATTTTATTTGGGGGAAGTTGAAATCCCCCATTAGTATGTCTTCTCCTTTGCTACACGCATTTCTAATGTCATTGTATAACAGATTATTGTGCTCACCGTCTGAATCTGGCTGTCTATAGCATGCTCCTGTTATTATGCCCTTTGAATTTTTGTCCGTTATTCTGACCCATATTGATTCGGTTTTATTTTCTTTGTCCAGGTTTAACACCTGGGCTTCAAGACTGTTTCTTATGTATAGCGCTACCCCTCCTCCTCTTCTGTCCTGCCTGTCTTTCCTATACAGTGTATACCCACAAATATTATATTCGTCCCCATAACTCTCAGACAACCACGTTTCTGTAACACCTATCACATCATAGTTACCTGTTAGTGCAGTAGCTTCAAGTTCTAGAATTTTGTTTCTGATACTTCTAGCATTTAGATAAATACATTTAATGGTTGTCTTACCTGAGTTGTTGTTCTTGTTTTGATGCGGTCTCCCTTCTGTTTTTTTGTTGATTTCTCCCCCCTTCCTTTCTAGTTTAAATGCTTCTGAAATTGGTAAAGAAGGATTGACTTGAACCACAGAACAGGTGATTTGTTTTCTTAGGCTGCTTTTCAGAAATCACTTCAATCATTATTGAGGGGGCCCTTCATGGAGTGAGCAGCTGAGGGATAATAACAATATATAATAACAGAATACAGCGTGGACTGTATTCAGAAAGCAGTCAGAGCTTCCTTCATGGAGTGGCATCTCAATACTTGAAGCCATTAGGTTTTGTTAGGTTTGTGGAGTGACAGGACTCTACTGTAGCAGGTGAGCAAGTCACTGACATATGAGATATGCTCAGCTTGTAGTATGTGATTCGAATTTACCATCTGTACCATCTCAGCCAATTAGAGAGCAGGATATCTCTCTATTGTGGCTGAATTGAGTATACTGGTTTCTGCAGTGTTTGTGGTTAAATTCCCTGTTTGAATGATATGTTACTGATTGATTTCAGAACTCTGCTATACCTGCCACTGTGTCCAGTGAGGATACGTGCAGCCTGGAAGAGTGTCGCTGCTTCATCATGAAATGGGCTGATGAGCTGGACAAGCTGATCCAGGTAAAGAGGGTGCAGTGAGAGCTGAGAATCAGGGTCACAGGCAGGGTGAAGTGAGAGCTGAGAATCAGGGTCACAGGCAGGGTGCAGTGAGAGCTGAGAATCAGGTTCACAGGCAGGGTGCAGTGAGAGCTGAGAATCAGGGTCACAGGCAGGGTGCAGTGAGAGCTGAGAATCAGGGTCACAGGCAGGGTGCAGTGAGAGCTGAGAATCAGGTTCACAGGCAGGGTGCAGTGAGAGCTGAGAATCAGGGTCACAGGCAGGGAGAGCTGAGAATCAGGGTCACAGGCAGGGTGCAGTGAGAGCTGAGAATCAGGTTCACAGACAGGGTGCAGTGAGAGCTGAAAATCAGGGTCACAGGCAGGGAGAGCTGAGAATCAGGTTCACAGGCAGTGAGAGCTGAAAATCAGGGTCACAGGCAGGGAGAGCTGAGAATCAGGGTCACAAGCAGGGTGCAGTGAGAGCTGATAATCAGGTTCACAGGCAGGGTGCAGGGAGATCTGAGAATCAGGGTCACAGGCAGGGAGAGCTAAGAATCAGGTTCACAGGCAGGGTGCAGTGAGCGCTGAGAATCAGGGTCACAGGCAGGGTGCAGTGAGAGATGAGAATCTGGTTCACAGGCAGGGAGAGCTGAGAATCAGGTTCACAGACAGGGAGAGCAGAGAATCAGGTTCACAGGCAGGGAGAGCTGAGAATCAGGTTCACAGGCAGGGTGCAGTGAGAGCTGAGAATCAGGGTCACAGGCAGGGTGCAGTGAGAGCTGAGAATCAGGTTCACAGGCAGGGTGCAGTGAGAGCTGAGAATCAGGGTCACAGGCAGGGTGCAGTGAGAGCTGAGAATCAGGTTCACAGGCAGGGTGCAGTGAGAGCCGAGAATCAGGGTCACAGGCAGGGTGCAGTGAGAGCTGAGAATCAGGGTCAGGCAGGAAGAGCTGAGAATCAGGGTCACAGGCAGGGAGAGCTGAGAATCAGGGTCACAGGCAGGGTGCAGTGATAGCTAAGAATCGGGTTCACAGGCAGTGAGAGTTGGGTGTCAGGAAGATGTGATTTTGTTTAATATATTACAGAATGCCCTTAAAATTTTACCATAGTAAATGTGCACAGTAACGTTGCAATTCCTTATGCTAATACTACTCTTATATCATTGGTAGTGTTTGCCTGTGCCTTGCCCATCTTAAATAAAGTTTGCCTACCAAATGAATCAGCTAGTGATCTACATATTGCAAGTGCAGTCTATTGTTAACGTGTAACTTCACTGTGTTTCAGTGAGAGAATGAATTGTGATCTCTCTGGGAGTCAAAACAAGAGAGCTGGACTGGCTGAGAGAAGGGGAGCTGCTGCCCTGAGAACACTGATATTCTGATTGCTCTGTTCATAGACACCAAAGCAAAGCCAGAGTGCTGGGCAGGTTGAGAGAGGAAAAGAGGCAGAGCTGAGAAACAGAGAGGATCTCCCAGGACCAGTGGGGGAGGAGCTAAGTGAGTGGGTGGGGCAAAACCAGGGGGAGGAGCTGAGCCAAGAGGAGGAGCAAAGACTGAAGGATGTTCATGACATCATCATGGAGTGGGCAAGGGAGCTGAAGACAGTGCTACAGGTAATATTTCAACAGCTGGGTCTGAACTGTCCATCGGTGCATCCCAAAAGAGGTTCCTGTATCTCCCTCATTCCTACACAGCCACACTGCTAGTGATCTGTTCTGAACAGGATATCTTTTTATTCTTTCATTCATGAGTTAATCACTGTTATAAAGTGCTTGTTTTCATTTGCTGCTACAATGTAGATAGGTTCATTTAGTAAATATAGTCTCTGATATCAGGTAGTTTTTTTTCACAACGAGGCTCCATTTAGATTGGTATGCAATGACGACAGGGAGATAGCAGAATGATGTTCTGTTTTGATTGCACATCCATGGCAGGAATGTGTGAAACTGACATGTTTGTGTGATTCATTTAAAAAGATTGCCCAAATGAAACCCTTCTCTAGAGTTCCTGACACACTGTGGTCTAGAGTGAACACCCCTTATCCCCTAATTTATATGGTCTTTAAACCAGAACTCTGTCTCAGCGGGGGAGGCTGTAGAGCAGGATCTTGCAGAGCTGGTGAAGGAGTGGAAACAAGGCAAGCTGAGAAACATCTTGCCCATCATGGAGTTCATCATGTGGGTCCTGATCAAGGAGGAAGCAGACAAGGTGAGAGCAGCAAGATAAACCCACAGCAGAACTCGGCTCTATACTTGTACATGTGCTTTGTGTCCCAGTGGAGCACACAGGGGTAGGGAGATAATCATTTCTATGCATTAGCAGACAAGCAATCATTTTATTAAAGTGCACTTAATAATACTTTGCCTGATGTTAATATCTGTGCCATTTGACACATACTGTAATACAAATATATTCTCTCTATGGAGAGAGGGTCAATAACCACCCAGCCCAGCTACTGGCTGTATTACTACTGGACACAAATATCATTCTCAAAGCCAGCGCTGCAAACACTGTTGACATCATTGTTACTGTGCCGCCCCATTAATAAAAAGGGGTTGACTTCCTAAAGTTTGGGTTCAATTAGTGCAGACCTTGCAGTTGCAGAAAACTGTAGTGATTGACAGCAGTATGGACCGCCCCTCTGGTTTGTGATGCTGGGGGGTATTTGTTCCCTGTGTTTCCTCCCTACTGGAGTTACTAAATATCTTGAATTTCTGAATTGATAATCGCCCACGCCTGCTCTTCAGATAGATGTAGATTATTTTTTTGTGCAAGTCTTCTCACAAGAGAAGTTCCCTAAATTGTATTATTTTCTTAGGATTACTAAAGACTAGTATTGGTGAATTCTCTTTGTATATACACTGCTATATAAACACACTCACTAGGGATGATGACTAGACTAGGATTGGTGAATCCTCTTTGTATATTCACTGCTATATAAAGACACTCACTAGGGATGATGACTAGACTAGGAGTGGTGAATCCTCTTTGTATATTCACTGCTATATAAACACACTCACTAGGGATGATGACTAGACTAGGATTGGTGAATCCTCTTTGTATATTCACTGCTATATAAACACACTCACTAGGGATGATGACTAGACTAGGAGTGGTGAATCCTCTTTGTATATTCACTGCTATATAAACACACTCACTAGGGATGATGACTAGACTAGGATTGGTGAATCCTCTTTGTATATTCACTGCTATATAAACACACTCACTAGGGATGATGACTAGACTAGGAGTGGTGAATCCTCTTTGTATATTCACTGCTATATAAACACACTCACTAGGGATGATGACTAGACTAGGATTGGTGAATCCTCTTTGTATATTCACTGCTATATAAACACACTCACTAGGGATGATGACTAGACTAGGATTGGTGAATCCTCTTTGTATATTCACTGCTATATAAACACACTCACTAGGGATGATGACTAGACTAGGATTGGTGAATCCTCTTTGTATATTCACTGCTATATAAACACACTCACTAGGGATGATGACTAGACTAGGATTGGTGAATCCTCTTTGTATATTCACTGCTATATAAAGACACTCACTAGGGATGATGACTAGACTAGGATTGGTGAATCCTCTTTGTATATTCACTGCTATATAAACACACTCACTAGGGATGATGACTAGACTAGGATTGGTGAATCCTCTTTGCATATTCACTGCTATATAAACACACTCACTAGGGATGATGACTAGACTAGGATTGGTGAATCCTCTTTGCATATTCACTGCTATATAAAGACACTCACTAGGGATGATGACTAGACTAGGAGTGGTGAATCCTCTTTGTATATTCACTGCTATATAAACACACTCACTAGGGATGATGACTAGACTAGGAGTGGTGAATCCTCTTTGTATATACACTGCTATATAAACACACTCACTAGGGATGATGACTAGACTAGGATTGGTGAATCCTCTTTGTATATTCACTGCTATATAAACACACTCACTAGGGATGATGACTAGACTAGGATTGGTGAATCCTCTTTGTATATTCACTGCTATATAAACACACTCACTAGGGATGATGACTAGACTAGGATTGGTGAATCCTCTTTGCATATTCACTGCTATATAAAGACACTCACTAGGGATGATGACTAGACTAGGATTGGTGAATCCTCTTTGCATATTCACTGCTATATAAAGACACTCACTAGGGATGATGACTAGACTAGGAGTGGTGAATCCTCTTTGTATATTCACTGCTATATAAACACACTCACTAGGGATGATGACTAGACTAGGAGTGGTGAATCCTCTTTGTATATACACTGCTATATAAACACACTCACTAGGGATGATGACTAGACTAGGAGTGGTGAATCCTCTGTACATGCACTGCTATATAAACACGCTCACAGACAGCTGTCAAGCATTATTTGTATTTCTCCCTTGACTCTGGATTACTGTTTCTTAGGGAATTATTACTGAGATGTGGTTTTCTAGAACGCTAAAAACATTCAATACTGGTGAGTATCACAAACCTGAACACTTCTAAAATGGATCTATGGTCATCCCAGCACAAGAACTCAGAACTATGACATTCCTGTTTGTGCAACAAAAAAGAAAATAACTGTTTTGATTTGCTTACTAAAAAATAATGAAGAAAAAAGAGTCAGTATCACATTCATAAGTTATAACAACACCTGTAAGGGGTGCTGTTTCCTATCTTCCTGTATCACTTGAAATAACTTTCAGCACTTTTTTGGCAGTATTTCTATCAGTGTGTTTATCAGTATTTCTATCAGTGTATCTATCAGTATTACTATCATTATTACTGTCCTGCAGCTTGGTGGTATTGTTTCGTTTTTGTCTTCAATCCCTGAATTAGCTCCTTAATTCTTTCCAGTCAGGCAGCACCATGATAAACTTCAATAGGAAGTATTATACTGGATCTTTAAAGAGATCCAGCTATATTTCAGACTGGAATGTCAATTCAATTCTTTGCCAACTCTGTCTTTATCTCGTCACACAGGTGCTGGGAGATGCATCACAGATTCAGGTATTTCTCATCATTGAAGTTTTGTTGATTTTCAAGTGTTACCTTCTACCGTTTATATTTTATGTATTTTTCATTTTTTTCTAGTCTGGCAGTGGATTCACAAGGCATCAGGTACTCTTTCATTTTACCATGTATTGCTAAAGTCTGATATTTCAGATTGATTTTTGGTATTACTAGTACTGACAGACAGCTCTATATTAGAACATAACAAAGTTTCAAACGAGAGGAGGCCATTCGGCCATCTTGCTCGTTTGGTTGTTAGTAGCTTATTGATCCCAGAATCTCAACCTGGAGCTTTTTGAAGGATCCCAGGGTGTCAGCTTCTACAACATTACAGGGGGTTTGGTTCCAGACTCCCACAATTCTCTGTGTAAAAAAAGTGCCTCCTATTTTCTGTTCTGAATGTCCCTTTATCTAATCTCTATATGTGACCCCTGGTCCTTGTTTCCTTTTTCAGGTCTAAAAAGTCCCTTGGGTCAGCATTGTCAGTACTTTTTAGAATTTTGATTGCTTGAATCAGGTCACCACGTAGTCTTCTTTGTTCAAGATTAAATTATTTTAGTCTGTCTGCATATGACATGCCTTTTAAACCCGGAATAATTCTGGTAGCGAGGTGACCAGAACTAAACACAATATTCAAGATGAGGTCTTACTAATGCATTGTACAGCTTTAACATTACTTCCCTTGATTTAAATTCAACACTTTTCACAATGTATCTGAGCATCTTGTTGGCCTTTTTTATAGCTTCCCCACATTGTCTAGATGAAGACATTTCTGAGTCAACAAAAACTCCTAGGTCTTTTTCATAGATTCCTTCTTCAATTTCAGTATCTCCCTTATGATATTTATAATGTACATTTGTATTTCCTTCGTGCAGTACCTTACACTTTTCTCTATTAAATGTCATTTGCCATGTGTCTGCCCAGTTCTGAATCTCGTCCAGGTCATTTTGAATGACTTTTCTGTTGCAACAGTGTTTGCCACTCCTCCTATTTTTGTGTTGCCTGCGAATTTAACAAGTTTACTTACTATACCAGAATCTAAATCATTAATGTAGATTAGGAATAGCAGAGGACCTAATACTGATCCCTATGGTACTCCACTGGTTACCTCGCTCAATTTTGAGGTTTTTCCTCTAATCAGTACTTTCTGTTTTCTACATGTTAACCACTTCATATGCATGCATTTCCTTGAATTCCTACTGCATTCAGTTTGAGAATTAATCTTTTATGCAGGATTTTGTCAAACGCTTTCTGGAAATCTAAATAAACCATGTCATATATATGCTTTGCAATTATCCACTGTCAATGTTGCATCCTCGAAAAAATCAAGCAGATTAGTTAGACACGATCTACCTTTCATAAAGCCATGCTGGCTGTCTCCCAGGATACTGTTACCATATAGGTAATTTTCCATTTTGGATCTTATTATAGTTTCCATAAGTTTGCATATAATAGAAGTCAGGTTTATTGGTCTGTAGTTACCTGGTTCGGTTTTGTCTCCCTTTTTGTGGATCGGTATTACGTTTGCAATTCTCCAGTCTGTCAGTACAACCACTGTGTCAAGAGACTGTTGCATGATCTTGGTTAGCGGTTTGTAAATAACATCTTTCATTTCTTTGAGTACTACTTGGAGGATCTCATCCAGCCCAGGGGATTTGTTTATTTTAAGAGCTCCTAGTCCCTTTAACACTTCTGCCTCTGTTATGCTAAAGTTATTTAAAACTGGATAGGAACAGGTCGACATGTGGGGCATGTCCGTATCCTCCTTTGTGAAAAGTAATCATTTAATATATTTTTTTCTCTTCATCTATGATGTTGCTATTTATATGGCTTAGACATTTTACCTACTCCTTGAATCTTCTTTTGCTGTTATAATATTGGGAAAACTTTTTGGAATTGGTTTTAGCCCCCTTAGCAATGCACATTTCTAATATTATTAGGCTTCCATTATTATTATTATTATTATTATTATTATTATTATTATTATTTTTCCGCCAACAGTTCGTCGCAGAGTCATGAAAACGCATACGTAAGTAAATGCCTATGTGTGGACAACCAGACTGGCGTCCCCGAGTGGAAAAAGTTCACAGTTTGGCCACTAGGCTAGATCTCATGAAAATATTGGACAATTTTCAAAACTCATGTCGACAAAAATGACTTAAGATGGAGATCTGACAGTGTCAGCATATAAAAAAGAAAAAAACATTGAAACAAAATCAGTTGGATGGTTGGTTTGCCTGCCGCGTTGGAGTTGCACAAAATATTCAAAGATCTTTTTGTCTGAAACCGCACTGTTGATCGGCACCAAAATTGTCATGTTTGCTCATGAGATGGTCCTTTCTAAGTTTTGTAAAATCCCCGCTTTTTCGTTAAAAAACATGGATGCACTGAGCAAAAGAACAGTTTCACGAGTGCTATATTTACATATATTAAAGTATAAATCCATACTGCAATACACTAGAGACACGAGACCGAGTAAGTTGGTAGAGGGTAATGTCAACTACTGTCGATTTCAAAATGGCATGTTTGGCGGCCATATTGATAATTGAAAAATGACTTTTATGACCCATAACAAGAAAAGTGTTGCACATATGCTCTTCAGTATTGGTACAGTTGTGCGGCCCATAATAAAGTAATAACCACTAAAATCGAATGCAGATTGGTCACATAGTTTGGTGGCCATATTGGAATTTACATTTAAATTTTATGTTTACATTTTTTCGAGAGTGGAGATCAGGTGAGAGAGAGGAGAGTTAATTTAATAATATAGCAGTTGATAGAGCATGCTAGCTGAAAACCATCCCGGTACTTGTTTGTGGGGTTCGTCCAAGTCCATTTTGCGTTTTGTCTGTCTGTGTTTGCCCAACGCGCCCTTTTATTTTCAGTGGTTTGTTTTGTTTGTTTTATCATTTAATAAATATACTGAGCGCCACGGCTCAGTTTTCACCAGCCAGTCCTTATTTTTGGAGTCTGTGTTCTTCCGGGTCTGACGCCACCATTGCAAGCCATCCTGGTTGCAGTGCTCTATGAAAAAATGTCATCACCCGCGACCTTTGACCTCTCCAAAAGGTCAAACTAAAACTGTCAGTTTTAAAATGCCGTGTTTTGGTCACATGGTTTGGCGGCTGTATTGATAATTGAAAAACGACTTTTATGACCCATAACAAGAAGAATGTTGCACGTATGCTCTTCAATGTTGGTACAGTTGTGTGGCCCATAATAAAGTAATAACCACTAAAATCTAAAGTAGATTGGTCATATGATTTGGCGGCTATATTGGAATTAACGTTTAAATTTTATCTCCTAGGGCATGCCGATGGGGTCATAGTTATAATGGAACGCGTATAGGAAGACATATGTGCTCTTTGAAAAATGTCATCACCTACGACCTTTGACCTCTCCAAAAGGTCACACTAAAAACTGGCTCCTTGCGCCTCAGGGATCACAGATAGTCATAGTTCATATGGAACACATGTAGGAAGTCATGCGTGTCATTAAAAAAATGTCATTACCCATGACCTTTGACCTCTGCTAAGGTTCAAAACCCACAAATTGGTCTGTAGCTCTTCAGCTGTAGCTAACACAGATCAGTGGACTTACACTTCAGCGTAAGATTGTGCTCTGTACACGATACAACGTAAGTAGCCCATTAACTAATTATAGGAAAGCGATTATTTGTGATGTTTGAACCATGTTTAATTGGAAGCCTTTATAGTTGCCGGCAACTCGAGTTCTTCTTCTTCTTATTATTATTTTTCTTCCAAAAGTTGCTCAAACTCATGAAATTCGTTACGCTGGTAGATATCTTTAGGCAATCGTCTGATATTCGGCAAATTTGCGTAAGTCAGGTAGTTCGGCAGCCATATTGGTTTTTGCTGAATTTCTTAATGCTTATGCATTGAAAACTACTTAATGCAGAGTTCTGAAAATTGTTATACATGTTGAGGGATGGGCCCTGATTAACTGTAATATGAAGCTGATTGGTACTGTGGTTTGGCAACCACGTTGATTAATCTTGGGTATACGTTACCTTTGTAGTGTCCTCTAAAAAGTTATTCAGGAAAAGTTCCTACATGAACAAACATGGCCGCCATGAGCCAATCAATATGGGTAACATGCCAGTTTTGCCCATTTTTCACCCAGAAATGACACATTCCTACCACTGGGGACAGCTGTTACCATGGAAAACAGCAGTCTAGGAAAAAATATTTCAAGAAGCAGCCATTGTTCGCTGGTGTCTAGAAAGAATAGTTTCACTAACTCATGCAACTTAAAACACGGTAATTACACTGGAAAGGCTGATATTATTTTACACAGTACAGTATACAAAGACACATACTGTAAACTAAGAAAACATTTTTTGAAGCCCTGTTGCAGCTGTACAGCATCCATATGGAGAAAAAAACTGCACCGTGCTTTTTAAACCAGAAGACAGTCGAAACAATAACAAGTATAATATATGAGCTTTACAAGTCACACCAGTACAGTTTGTTTACAAATCGTAATAAAATTGTTTAGAAAAAAAAAGTGATCTCGGGTTGTACAGAAATGTACTGTAAAGTGAGAAGTGTTTGTGTGTGTGTGAAACGCTATTGTATTGAAAGCTGAACCGAAGCCAGTAGAAAGAAAATGCACCATTTAAACCAAAGACAATCACAACACTTTAGTGTATAATATATGTGCTGTACAAGTCACAATCTGTACAATTCGTTTAAAAATCTGAATAAAATGATTTTATGACTGAACTGTGGTAAAACAACAATCACAAATCCAGAATATGATGCGCGTGTAACACACTTAAAAGACGCATGACGGTGGGGGTGAGGGGGGCAACTTTGCGATCGAATCTTTCATTGAACTAATTATTTTAGGTAATGAAAAGTATAGACAGAACTCTTCAGAATCGCTTGCTCTATGACATACAATTATAGCGGCGAAGTTATTCACAGCGAATATCCCCAGAAAGCGGACATTTTAGTATAATTAAAGCTGAGCAGCTTTTCTGCCGTAATCGTTATTTACTTAAAATAACCTCGTGATCATGAAGTCCTGTACAGAACGGTACACATACTGACAGTCAGCCTAGCTATCGAAACTGCAGCTGTAACACAGTTTAACACCACTACATCTCGGTGCAAATCAGTAATCATGCACTATACACAGTAGCAATTGAACAATTTCTAGCAATTGAACTTGGAAGCCAGAAAAATACTAGCTATATCATGGTAGATTAGAGGCTAATCTTGAAGGCAATCTGATTTGTTTCCGTCAATATTATTAAGCACAATTTTTATTTATTTATTTATTTATTCTTTCAAAACGTTTACCTCAATATTCCACGGGGTTTACTGTGAATCCCATGCGTGGTTAGACCCTGTTCACGTTTCGGTTCAGTATCCCAGCGGCCCAGTAAACAGCAAGTAAGAAAAAATATTCTTAATAATTTACACGCAGTGTATGTACCTTAAAAACTGTCCTGGCTTGTCAGCTGTTTATTTTTAACTAGCCTACATGTTAAACCATCAAACTATCGTTTGTTGTTGTTGTTTTGGTTAATGCATATTTCAGTGGGTGGTTGTTGTGTACACGTCAGTAGACACTAACTTACTGTATCTAGTACTACCTCTTAAAATGTATTAGCGAAAATAATATAATTTGACATCTGGTAGCCAACGTGTTGTTGCTAATCGTGCAGTCTGTTAAGTTTTCATTGTGTTCATAAAGTTCAGTGTCACCATCCATTTGTTTCATTTGTAGCACTTGTCATTAAAACCACAATAGCTCCCACTGCTGTTGATTGCAAACACTTCTAGAATTTTGTCTTGTTTCAGCACATTGACAGCGTTCATAGGATGTGTACAAAAACGGACATTTACTTTCTAAAGTTCACCACAAGGGGGCTACCTATGACCATGAAAACTGGTAGTCCCTGATAAAAATGATATTGCCTTACCCTGCCACATATACTGCTTAATACTAATAATACATCTAATAGTAAATCATATAATGGTTATATATAGTGTGCCCACTTTCTTTTTTTAAGAGTGTAACATTGATTTTTTTTCATAACATTACTGTGAACCATCACGGGTGACATAAGAACATAAGAAAGTTTACAAACGAGAGGAGGCCATTCGGCCCATCTTGCTCGTTTGGTTGTTAGTAGCTTATTGATCCCAAAATCTCATCAAGCAGCTTCTTGAAGGATCCCAGGGTGTCAGCTTCAACAACATTACTGGGGAGTTGATTCCAGACCAAAATATATTCTTGGCAGGGGTGGGATTCGAACCCACGCCTGGAAATATTTAATCTGGACTAATACAGTGCTCTGTTGCCTCTAAGAAACAGTACTCAAAAATGAACGCCCAACATGGGGCTCGAACCCACGACCCTGAGATTAAGAGTCTCATTCTCTACCGACTGAGCTGGCTGGGCTGACCTGACCTGCTCATCGTAATGCAAATAATCACTAAAACTGCTGCTGCCACCTTGTTAGCGGAGGTGAACAATATGTTATCATTGTACAATGAAGCTGTGAACAGCCTTGTCAACGCTATATTAAATAATACATCAATTATTTGTGATGTATAATTTTACAATAAAGTTAATGTTAATCAATTACATTAAACTGTTGATAATCCAGACAAATGTAAATATAACACGTTGAAAATGTGTGCTCTGCTGCAAGGTTTGGAGAAGGCATTTCTCTAAAAGCTGCGTGTGACGTCAGAAAGACAGCAGCCAAGAGCAGCCGGCGCAGCAAGCTCTGAGTACACAGTGATGTTTTGTCCAAATGTTTGCGCTGTCTGTAACACAAACACAGCTGCATATAAATTCTTCAAACTTCATAGTTTGCAGGCCTCAGGGAACTAATGCCATCAATTGAATGAAACTGATTGCTTAAATGCATTTAACTATAAAAATTAGTTAGATTATGTTTGCATCCAAATAACATTTTAATTTGCTGCTAACCAGTGCTTCCAATATATTTGCCAAAATTGACAGTCAGCTGTGTCCAAAATGATTTGTGATGATAAAGTTTGATCTATAACAACTAATGCGCTTAAATTTCACAGTAACTACTTGCAAGCCTTTATAGTTGCTAGCAACTCTAGTTATTATTATTATTATTATTATTATTATTATTATTATTATTATTTCTTATCAGATATCCTTACCCAGGGCGAATCCAAAACACAGTGTGATTTGATATCAGGACAGTTCAAGAGCAGATAACAGTGTTGATAGTTACATCAGGGTTAGACACAAGTGCAGGTGAAATACAAGGTAGTACAGATTGGTTTCAGTACAGGATTAAATACAGTGAAATAGGGAGCAGATCAAGTGCATTAAAGGCAGAGTGCTGTATTGTCGAGAAGGGGAGAGTTGAGTTGTAAAGGTGTTGTCTTAAGAGGTGTGTCTTGAGGAGGCGCCAGAAGGTGGTCAGGGACTGCATTTACGAGGCAACTCCTTTTGAGCTGCACATTTCAAACAAACATTTCTTACACACTCTAAAACAGGAATTTATGTTCTATTCCTAGAACAGTTTCCAGTTAACTTGATAGCATTTGCTTCAGTTACTTTCTCTAGTCATGAAGTATTTAATATTAGACATGCTGAATACTTATCGATTTCCATGTACAGAAGTCAATCTGTGTCGATGAATACTGCAGCTCTCCGGACCCGCAGTTCCAGTGTAGACGGCACTTTGCTGTACGCATTGTTGCATAGGCTCGAGTTCTTTTCAAATGGAGATCAGCTTGTTGATCTCCAAAGCTTGCAGCATTAGTTGTTGTTGGCAGTTTTCCCACTGGGAATAGTTCCGTTGATGAAATGTAACTCAGTTCAGCTAATGTGCTGCAATTGAAAAGTTACTTAGTTTGTTTAAGTGATCTTATGGCAATTCTCTCGGAATCTTCCAAAAACTTAACTGACGGCTTCGCTTCAGTTCGTTTCGTGCAGATACATGGAAACAAAGACCCGCTTTCTGATTACTGCAGTATTCAGTTTACTGATCCAGTCTCTCGTAGGACAGGGCCCTTCCTCAGAAGATGATTTTAGCCATTATTCAGAACATTGGTTCTTCCTTGCCTTCTGTGATTTCAAGCATGTGTGCTCCCATGACTCTACAACTTACTCCAGAGCAGCACACTGGAAACTTCAGCTTGCAGCAGAAGCTTGCAGCTCACAGCAGAAGCTCGCTCACACTTTGAAAGTCATCGGATATCGTGATTCTCTCTTTAACCCTGTGATTGGTTAGTCTGGTTATTTTGGGCAGTGCCTGAGTCCACGTCAAGTGTCTTTCATTGGTTGTTCTCGTACCGACGTGGCCCCTTCTTCTCCATTTGTCTGCTATTTCGCCCCCTGTCGGCTGGATTTACGACAAGGACTGGTTCTCGTCTTAGTGTCAAGGTACTCAGAATTGTCTGGAAGTTGCCCTCAGCAAAATACTACTGGTGCCGATATGGCTCATTCAATGATAGGTAAAGATAAAACACTTGTCTTTCTAAAAATATTCTTTTTCAGTGGGGGAGTTTGTAACCAGACCAAGAAGACACAGAGAATGGTTTAAGATCCTCTTTAGATCCGAGGAGTTGTGTGGAGTAGTTGGTGAGTAAGGGTCGGATTCTTTGTATGTTGCTCACGAAGAAATAGAGGTTAGTGCTAGAGTGGAGATGTGCTGGGATTAGGAGAGGCAGGGGTCCAGGGTTACTTGGTTGAGGAGGAGGGAGAGAGCATGGTAGATTCCAGAGGAATGGAGATAAAGAGATCAGAGGAGTGGGGAGATGAGGAGATGAAGAAAGGGAGGTCAGATTGAGAGAGGTTTGAGGTGATGCGAGTGTATCCAGGAGGAGATAGCAGACAGATGGGTAGAGATACGGGAGGGGATGGTGGGATCAGAGGGGGGAAGGAGAGGAAGATCTGAGCATCATCAGCATAGAAATAGTATGAGAAACCATAGGATGAGATGAGGGGGCCCAGGGAGCGGACGTAGAGAGAGAACAGGAGAGGACTCAAGACTGATCCTTGGGGGACTCCTGTTGAGAGAGGATGAGGTATGGAGTTCAAAACGTGCCAGGTTACCTTGTACGCAACGGTCGGAGAGGTAGGAGGAGATCCAGGCCAGAACAGTGGCGGAGAGTCCCAGGTCAGCGAGAGAGGATAGGGTAGGAGGGGATGGAGAGAGAGAGGTTGAAGGAGTGAAGGAGAGGAAGGAATGGGTGGGTGGGGTTGGAGAGATATTGAAATTACCTAACAGGACATTTGGGGTAGACAGAGAGGGGTTGGAGGAGATGAGATAGTCCAGTTCGCCGAGAAAGTGAGTGAAAGTTCCAGGGAGACAGTACAGTACAATTAGCAGGAGTTGACAGGGAGAGGGTAGTTGGACAGCATGAAATTCAAAGGTGTTAACAGAGAGGTGTTAAGAGTAAGGAGGAAGAGAGAAGACCAGTCCCACCTCCCCGTCCAGTGAGACACGGAGTATGGGACAGGATGTAAAGAGAGGACAGGGCAGCAGGAGTTAAGGTTATCAGGAGAGAGCCAGGTTTCAGTGAGATCACTGAAATCGGTGGAATGCAAAGGCAGAGATGAAATCAGCTGTGTTAGCAGAGGAGTGACAGTTCCAGGGAGCACCAGAGAGAGAGTGCAGGAGGGGAGAGAGTGGGAGGGGGGGCAGAGGGATGAGGTTGGAGGGGTTAGGGGAGCAGTGGCGGACAGAGAAGAGAGGATGGGAGGGAGGCTGTCTTGCCTGCGTTGTTGCCTTTGTTTTTATGTAGTCTCCCTTCTGTTTTTTTATTGTTGATTTCTCCCCCTTCCTTTTTAGTTTAAATGCTACTGAACTTGCTCAAGGATCTTTTCTCCGAGTAGATTGGTTCCCTTTTTATTTAAGTGCAGTTTGTCCCACTTATATAGATGGTCCTTGTTGTAGAATGTGATCCAATGTTCAAGATAGGTGAAGCCTTCCTGTGTGCACCACGTCTTCAGCCATGCGTTTTGATTAATTATTTCCAGCTGTCCATATGGTCCTTTGCAAGGTGTCGGTAGTATACCAGAAAATACCACAGTTTTGGTTTTCTCTTTTAATTTCCTTCCTAGCTTTCTGAATTTGTTTTGCAGGGATTTTGGTCTGTCTCTTCCAATGTTGTTTGTACCGATGTGGACGACTACTACCGGGTCATCTCCTGTTCATTTTAGGAGCCTGACCGCGTTCTCAGTGATGTGCGTGACAGAAGCTCCTGGAAGGCAACACGTTGTTGTAGTAAGGGGGTCCAGACTGCTCACTGAACTTGCTGTGTTTCTCAATATGGAGTCTCCAGCAATCATGACCTCCCTTCTTTTTGCTGCCTGGCCAGCATTGTTTATGGGGTCCTGGAGGTTGTTCCTTTTGTTCTCTTGGTGTTGGTTTTTCCCCTGTCTTTGCCTACCTGGACCCAGCTCTTCTATCTCCCTGGTGGCTTCTGTTAGGAGTGCAAACTACTCAGATGGGCCAGCTCCTCAAAATCCTGCTTCTGTCATTTCCTGCAGCTCCATTTCTAGCATACTCGTGAGTCCTGGATCTTGCAGCACTTTACACACACTTGGTTTAGCTCTGCTGGGTTTTCTTGGATTTCCCACATCGTGCCAGTGTCACAGATTGCTGGCTTGAAGGCCATGTTAATTATTAAATTTTTTATAAGATTAAGTTTAGTTTCTGCAGCTGCCAGCCTGCTTTGAAACTGCTTCTAAACTGCTCTGTACTTTTGCATGACTATACCTCTCCCATGCTTTCGCTGTATGAACTGCATTTGTATGTATCTGTTCGTGGAAGCGACAGCGAGTGGGAGAAGTACAGGCGTGGAAAAGTACATAGCAGTTTAGAAGCAGTAAGGAGAAATTGCATCTTGAATTGCTTTAATCAGAAAAAACAGGACATTGGGGAAACACAGCAGCAGCTCAAAGTCAAACAGCCGCGTGTGTTTTTCTGATAACAAACAAGCTGAAACTCGGAGCAGCTGATTCAAATTCAGCGCCGTTCTGAGACACGGGCGAGGGGAGGAGCCAACAGCACAGCAGAACAACGCAGTTAAACGAGGCAGTCTTCCTAGCGACAGCGAGTGGAAGCGACAGCGAGTGGGAGAAGTACAGCCGTGGAAAAGTACAGAGCAGTTTAGAAGCAGTTTGAAAGCAGGCTGACAGCTGCAGAAGAAACTAAACTTCAAAAAAAAAAACCCTCAACATGGTCTTCAAGCCAGTAATCTGTGACACCTGCTTGATGTGGGAAATCCGAGAAAACCCAGCGGAGCTAAACCAAGTGTGCGTAAAGTGCAGCGCAATCCAGGATTTGCATAAACTAGTAAGTATGCTAGAAATGGAGATGGAAGAAGTAAGACAGCAACAGGATCTTGAGGAACTGGCACACCCACAATTCGTGGAAGTCTGCATCACCCCTAAAAGACTGAAAGCCACCAGGGAGATAGAAGGTCAGAACAGCTGGGTTCAGGTAGGCAGAAGCAGGGAAAAAAAGAAACTTCGTCAAACACAACCACCAGAAATGAAAACAACCAACAGATTTGAGTCACTTCAGAATTTTGATGAGCAGAACCAACAACAAGAGAATGAAAGGAACAACATCCAGGACCCTATTAACAGTGGTGACCAGACAGCAAAAAGAAGGGAGGTCATGATTGTTGGGGACTCCATATTGAGAAACACAGCAAGTTCAATTCGCAGTTTGGACCCCCTTACTACAACAGTGTGCTGCCTTCCGGGAGCCTCGGTCAAGCACATCACTGAGAACGTGGACAGGCTCCTAGAACGAACAGGAGATGACCCGGTAGTAGTCGTCCACATCGGTACAAACAACATTGGAAGAGACAGACCAAAATCCCTGCAAAACAAATTCAGAGAGCTAGGAAGGAAATTAAAAGAGAAAACCAAAACTGTGGTATTTTCTGGTATACTACCGACACCTTGCAAAGGACCATATGGACAGCTGGAAATAATTAATCAAAACGCATGGCTGAAGACGTGGTGCACACGGGAAGGCTTCACCTATCTTGATCATTGGACCACATTCTACAACGAGGACTATCTGTATAGACGGGATGGACTGCACTTAAATAACAAGGGAACCAGTCTACTTGGAGAAAAGATCCTCGAGCAGGTTCAGAAGCATTTAAACTAGAAAGGAAGGGGGGAGAAATCAACAAAAAAACAGAAGGGAGACCGCATCAAAACAAGAACAACAACTCAGGTAAGACAACCATTAAATGTATTTATCTAAATGCTAGAAGTATCAGAAACAAAATTCTAGAACTTGAAGCTACTGCACTAACAAGTAACTATGATGTGATAGGTGTTACTGAAACTTGGTTGTCTGAGAGTGATGGGGACGAATATAATATTTGTGGGTATACACTGTATAGGAAAGACAGGCAGGACAGAAGAGGAGGAGGGGTAGTGCTATACATAAGAAACAGTCTTGAAGCCCAGGTGTTAAACCTGGACAAAGAAAATAAAACCGAATCAATATGGGTCAGAATAACGGACAAAAATTCAAAGGGCATAATAATAGGAGCATGCTATAGACCGCCAGATTCAGACGGTGAGCAAAATAATCTGTTATACAATGACATTAGAAATGCGTGTAGCAAAGGAGAAGCCATACTAATGGGGGATTTCAACTTCCCCCATATAAAATGGGAAAACCCGGTGGGTAGCGCGAAGGATGAAATTGAAATGGTGGAAATGACAAATGACTGCTTCCTAACACAATTTGTCAAGGCACCGACTAGAGGGGAGGCATGCCTTGATTTAGTCTTTTCAAATAACGAAGATAGAATAACTAAAACAGAGGTCAGAGAACCACTGGCAAACTCAGACCACAACATGGTCTCATTTGAAGTGTTTTTTTAAAACCCCAAAAGTAAAGACTAAATAGGAGGCACTTTTTTACACAGAGAATTGTGAGGGTCTGGAATCATCTCCCCAGTAATGTTGTTGAAGCTGACACCCTGGGATCCTTCAAGAAGTTGCTTGATGAGATTCTGGGATCAATAAGCTACTACCAACCAAACGAGCAAGATGGGCCGAATGGCCTCCTCTCGTTTGTAAACTTTCTTATGTTCTTATGTCTCCCCTCTGCTCTACAATTTATTTCAACCCTTGCTCTCTCAAGTTCATGCTCTCCCCTCTCCCCCTCTAACACCTTTCCCCTTTTCTCTACTGCCTTCTCCCTCCCTTTACCTCTCTTCCTCTATTTCACTGCCCTATCTCTCTCCCTCTCTTCCCCTGCCTCTTCACCTCCCCTCTCTCTAAAAGATGCTCACATAGTTCATTAGAAGTAGTTTGAAGTTCAAGCCCCAAGTCTTTTGTTTGTACTCTTGCCGTTTCTCTAAAACACATCAACATTGTCTTTTAAAAATATGGGTTAGTCTGGGGCTTGGCTTAACAATAGTTCAGATTCTGAAAATCCTTTTTTATTCTCCCTTTTCCCTTAACTTGGGTGCTTCTCCCAGGTGGCAGTAGACATAGAACAGCTGATGCAATTGTGCTGAAACTTGGTATGGGCATTCTTTAGCACTCATTACTATCATACTATCAGTATCATAACTATACTATCATTATCATAACTGGGAGCATGTATGTCTCCCCCACCACCTACCCTTCTCTCTATGTCTTATGTCCTTTTCTCCTTTCTTGTGTCTCCCTCTTCCCCTTCTCTCATCCCTTTTTATCCCCCCTTTGCCTGCCACCCTTGTTTCTCCTCTCCTGTTCTCAACAGGAATTTATATCCCAGGTGACAGGTATATTCTATAGGTTACACTCTTACCCATGTAGAGAACCTGTTTTCCGATTATGATGAAATTTGGTACACACTTTTTTTAAACACATAATTAGGAGTTCTCTCCCTCTTCCACTATAACTCTGGATCCTGATACAGCGTGACCCCGACTTGCTCCTCTCTCCCTCTTCCACTGTGACTCTATATCCTGATACAGCACAACCCTGACTCGCTCCTGTCTCCCTCTACCACTGACTCTGGATACTGATACAGCACGACCCCGACTTGCTCCTCTCTCCCTCTTCCACTGTGACCCTGACTCGCTCCTCTCTCCCTCTTCCACTGTGACTTTGGATCCTGATACAGCATGACCCTGACTCGCTCCTCTCTCCCGCTTCTCCTTTCTCATTCCACTCCACTCTGTCTTATTTTATAATACAATAATATTAAAAATAAATTCTCCTCTCTGGCCTACAGTTGTTGTAAATCTGGACCCTGATACAGTACACTGCCAGCTCACCATGACTGAGGATGGGAAACGAGTTAGATGGAAAGAGACACGGCAGCCTCTTCCTGACAATCCAAAGAGATTTGATTTCAGGCCCTGTGTGCTGGGCAGGGAAGGCTTCACCTCAGGGAGACGCTACTGGCAAGTGGAGGTGGGGGAGAATACATGGTGGAGATTAGGAGTCAGCAGAGATTGTGCTGAGAGAAAGAAGGACTTCCTCATTACCCCCCAGCAGGGTTACTGGACTGTGAGGTGGAGGAGTGGATATGGAAATGAGTTTAGTGCTCTCACTGACCCCCAGACTCGGCTCCCCAGGAACCCGAAGCCCCAGAAGCTGGGGGTGTATCTGGATTATGAGGAAGGGCAGCTCTCCTTTTACAATGTGGAGACCAGATCTCACATCTACACTTTCACTGACATGGAGTTCAATCCCAATGATAAACTCTATCCATTCTTCTGTACTTGGGACAGTAATACAGATCTTGTGCTAGAGTCCCCTGACCCTGACCCTGTCAGTGCTGCAGATTAAACTCACATTGCTGACTGAACCAGGAAACTATTCGGACAAGAAGATAATTGGGACAGAACACAGAATGAAATGCTGGGACCTGCTTTAAAACCACAAACAATATGAAAAGCACGGCTTTGCTTTGTCATTTATAGGAACCAGTACTGTGGATCTTGAATCGGGTGGAAAAACTGGTCAGTGAAGGATTGGATCAGTTCCTTGATTTATTTTAGGTGAAATTCTAGTTACTCTGATCATCTACAGTTCAGTTACAATGTGTCATGTATGATGTTGATATTATTAGCACTTGTAATGTGGGTATCTATGTACTGTATGAACCCAAGACCCATCTGGACTTCAAGTTATGAAGAAAACGATTTTCTCTTGCATGTAAACAAAGTGATTTATTTGACCTAACGAAGTACCAAGTAGTATGTTTTTAAATGAAAATGCATTTCTGCTGTAACATGATTTTATTTCAAAGCTGCACATACAGTGAAGTGCAGGATGTGTACAATTTATAGAATCAATAAGTTAGCTTCAAGCACATTATATTGCATTAACATTGCAATGCATTAAAAGATGAATGCTTGTGAACGTGCGTCAATCGACTATTCTTCTAGCAGACTTGATCTATTTGTTTACATTGTATTGTAAAAGCAGATCAATAAAACTGTTTGCAATTGTTTTTTTTAGTGAAGTGTTATTTTCACATTTACAAAATACTTTTCTAACTCAGTAGATGGCTAAATTTAAAGAACACTAAAAACATAAATAATAAACTTAAGTAATAAATATTCTGCTGACAATACTTTTTGGGGAGAATTAATGCTTCATTTGTACCACCCACTGGTGTATATACTGTAGAGATGTGTTTTCATTTTCTAGACCTGATAGTTCTTAATTGCTTTTCCATCTTCTCTTACATTATACCAGTCCTTACAACAGCTCAGGAGAGTCCTCCGATCCCCAAGCCAATCTCCTCTTTACACCCAGGAGCTAAACATACTGAAGTGCTACTGCCCCCTGGAGGACAGAGGCCATTCCTGGAGGTGTTTGATTTAGCTCACCAGGTGCCTGACCAGTGGAGGGCACTGTAGTGCGGAGAGGTGTCTCAGTCACTGCTGATGTCTTGTATAAGTGGCAGTGTTGTGTGTTACAGATTGTGAACCCTGCAGATATGATCAGGCTGAAAGCTCTAGAAGTGCTAAGGAGCCTGTGCTTTGTGCCGTGGTTAATACATGGCTGCCCCTTCACACCAAGCCTCCACTTTGTTAAATTGGCAGAGTGCAAGAGGCAAGACAGGCTGGCGAATAAGCCTGCTGTCTGCGCCTCCAAGCCACTCCATTTAAAACAACATTTGTTTGAATATTCATATCAGCACTAAACAAAAACACAACCCCAGTCAGCTTAAGTAAACACTTTTTATTGTCATTTCGTACAGTCGGGGTGGGTGGGGTTGGGGGTGTTCGAAGTCCTGATGGCCATGGTCTTACATCTTTAGCCAATCCAGGCTCTGTCTCTCTGGGTCACATGGGTGCTTCGGAACCTTTGGCAGGGTCCCATTATCCCTCACTAGAACTGGCAATGGAAACGATTCGGCTGACGTGTTTTCAAACCCTTAATGGTTGTTAATCCAATCTAACAGGGCAGGGTCCGTTTTCTTTTGTATTGTATTCTGAAAGGAGTGCTATCCAAGGCTTCAACATCACTTCCCTTCTTCTTACTAGCTTGAGTGAAATGATTTCTGCTCCCTCGTTTAATATCCCAGGAAACCTTGAGTTCTTGACTGGGGTTTTATTTCTGTGGCTGCATTATAAATGTTGCATGATTTCAATGGAATTAAGAACTGCTGTTCAGTCCCAGCACTTAGGATTCTGCAGACAAGCTCAACGCCACGTAAAGAAAGATTTTAAAGTACTCAAAATGATAAGAACTCAATATTGGAGGAGAAACAGAACCCAGGACCATTTAGAAAGATTGCAAACACTGAAATAGTAAGGGAAGCGCAAAAGGCAATGTAAATTACAATTAAACTTACTAGACAAAGAGAAGGAGAAGTGATACCTTTTACTGGACTAACTAAATAATAATTATTCACAAGCTTTCAATACCTCAAAGGTCTCTTCTTCAGGTGAAAGTAGGAAAGAGATGTTTACATTTAAAAGTGTTGGTGCCATGTTTCATGAGCTGAAATAAAAGATCCCAGAAATTTTCCATACACACAAAAAGCTTATTTTTCTCAAATTTTGTGCACAAATTTGTTTACATCCCTGTTAGTGAGCATTTCTCCTTTGCCAAGATAATCCATCCACCTGACAGGTGTAGCATATCAAGAAGCTGATTAAACAGCATGATCATTACACAGGTGCACCTTGTGCTGGGGACAATAAAAGGCCACTCTAAAATGTGCAGTTTTGTCACACAACACAATGCCACAGATGTCTCAAGTTTTGAGGGAGCGTGCAATTTGCAGGCTGACTGCAGGAATGTCCACCAGAGCTGTTGCCAGAGAATTGAATGTTCATTTCTCTACCATAATCCGCCTCCAACATCGTTTTAGAGAATTTGGCAGTACGTCCATCCAGCCTTACAACCGTAGACCACGTGTAACCACACCAGCCCAGGACCTCCACATCCAGCTTCTTCTCCTGCGGGATCGTTTGAGACCAGCCACTCGGACAGCCGATGAAATTGTGGGTTTGCACAACCGAAGAATTTCTTTACAAACTGTCAGAAACCGTCTCAGGGAAGCTCATCTGCGTGCTCGTCATCCTCACTAGGGTCTTGGCCTGACTGCAGTTCGGTGTCGTAACCGACTTCAGTGGGCGAATGCTCACCTTTGATGGCCACTTGCACGCTAGAAAAGTGTGTTCTTCACAGATGAAAATGTCCCAGTTCTTCCATGGCCTGCATGCTCACCAGACATGTCACCCATTGAGCATGTTTGGGATGCTCTGGATCGACGTGTACGACAGCATGTTCCAGTTCCCGCCAATATCCAGCAACTTCGCACAGCCATTGAAGAGGAGTGGGACAACATTCCACAGGCCACAATCAACAGCCTGATCAACTCTATGCGTAGGAGATGTGTCATGCTGCATGAGGGAAATGGTGGTCACATCACTTCCTCCCATAACACACCACAACATTGCTAAGGGGGCTAAAACCAATTCCAAAATGTTTTTCCAATATTACAACAGCAAGAGATCATCCAAATTGGTGTTTAAAATGTCTAACATATACAAATGGCAAAATCATAGACGAAGGAAAAAAAAAAGCAAGTATATTAAATGATTACTTTTCACAAGTTTTTACAAAGGAGGATATGGACAACATGCCCCACATGTCATCCAGTTCCTATCCAGTTTTAAATAACTTTAGCATAACTGAGGCAGAAGTGTTAAAGAGACTAGGAGCTCTTAAAATAAACAAATCCACTGGGCCGGATGAGATCCTCCAAATAGTACTCAAAGAAATGAAAGAAGTTATTCACAAACCACTAACCAATTTCATGCAACAGTCTCTTGACACAGGGGTTGTACCAACAGACTGGAAAATTGCAAAAGTAATACCGATCCACAAAAAGGGAAACAAAACTGAACCAGGTAACTACAGACCAATAAGCCTGACTTCTATTATGCAAACTTACAGAAATTATAATAAGATCCAAAATGGAAAATTACCTATATGGTAACAGTATCCTGGGAGACAGTCAACATGGTTTTAGGAAAGGGAGATCGTGTCTAACTAACTTGCTTGATTTTTTTGAGGATGCAACATCGACAATGGATAATTGCAAAGCATATGACATGGTTTATTTAGATTTCCAGAAAGCTTTTGACAAAGTCCCACATAAAAGATTAATTCTCAAACTGAACGCAGTTGGGATTCAAGGAAACACATGTACATGGATTAGGGAGTGGTTAACATGTAGAAAACAGAAACTGATTAGAGGAGAAACCTCAGAATGGAGTGAGGTAACCAGTGGAGTACCACAGGGATCAGTATTAGGTCATCTGCTATTCCTAATCTACATTAATGATTTAGATTCTGGTATAGTAAGCAAACTTGTTAAATTTGCAGATGACACAAAAATAGGAGGAGTGGCAAAATCTACTGCAGCAGCAAAGGTCATTCAAAATGATCTAGACAAGATTCAGAACTGGGCAGACACATGGCAAATGACATTTAATAGAGAAAAGTGTAAGGTACTGCATGCAGGTAATACAAATGTGCATTATAAATATCATATGGGAGATACTGAAATTGGAGAAGGAATCTATGAAAAAGACCTAGGAGTTTTTGTTGACTCAGAAATGTCTTCATCTAGACAATGTGGGGAAGCTATAAAAAGGCCAACAAGATGCTCGGATATATTGTGAAAAGTGTTGAATTTAAATCAAGGGAAGTAATGTTAAAACTGTACAATGCATTAGTAAGACATAATTTTGAATCAAGCATTCAAAATTCTAAAAGGTATTGACAATGTCGACCCAAGGGACTTTTTCAACCTGAAAAAAGAAACAAGGATCAGGGGTCACAAATGGAGATTAGACAAAGGGGCATTTAGAACGTTAAATAGGAGGCACTTTTTTACACAGAGAATTGTGAGGGTCTGGAATCAACTCCCCAGTAATGTGGTTGAAGCTGACACCCTGGGATCCTTCAAGAAGCTGCTTGATGAGATTTTGGGATCAATAAGCTACTAACAACCAAACGAGCAAGATGGGCCAAATGGCCTCCTCTCGTTTGTAAACTTTCTTATGTTCTTATGAGATGCACAGGACACAGTGACAATCACACATTCAATATGAGATGCACAGGACACAGTGACAATCACACATTCAATATGAGATGCACAGGACACAGTGACAATCACACATTCAATATGAGATGCACAGGACACAGTGACAATCACACATTCTCCACTCTGCCATCCTAACCTTTGCAGCCTCCTGACTAGAGCTGCCCAAGCCTGCTGCCCTAAATCAGCACTGTGCATATGGAGAGCAAAAATATAGGGAAGAAAAAAGACATTTACTAAATGCTGTGGCACAACCATATTAATCACAAGTTAATAGTCAAATAAAATGCCAAACTCAAGCACTCTGTGTAATGTGTTTAGTGTATCCTCTACCATTAAAGGTCATTTAATGTGAGAGCAGTATTATAAAACACACCCATACACAAAGTTCACAATTCTACAAACAAACTGTATTATACAAGTACATTGTGTCCAAATATGCATATTGTGAGAAAGCAGGGAGGATGTGTGAGATAGCAGGGAGGGGGTTAAAATCCTTCCCTGCTAAAAACATATGAGAATGCACACTTGGGTGTTATGGGGTTTAATTGATTAATTGTTTTATTGTTTAGTAATCCCTGCACCTGGTGGTAATTGTAAATTAGAGCCAGGCGCAGGGTATTTAAGAGAGGCAGCCAGTTTGCTCAAGGCTGCTGAGTAAAGAGCCCGACTGTGTGTGTGAGCAGTCGATTGAAGAGAGTGTTGAGTGATGCCCGTGTGAGTTTGTGTTTTGGTGTTTATATCAGGTAAACGGCTTAGCCGTCCTGAGTGTTAGTTAAGTTCCCAGTGGTGTTTAGTCAGAGCTCTAAAGGAGAGCTAGGTGTTTATTTCTGTTTTGTTTGTTTAGTGTGTGTTTATTAAAAGTGCACGTCAGTGCTGAAAAAAATCAATTTCTGTGTCCTGGATCTACTGTTAAAAGGGGCAAAGAACCGTGAGAGTTGCAAGGATCTTTCACATATGGTGGCAACGTGTGTGGACACCCCTATGACCCAGTAGAATGTCGAGCCTAAAGGAATTAATTGCTCTAATAAGAACACTGCTGCTCTAAAAGAGCAGAATAGAAAGTGGAGGCAGGAATTTGGACTGCCAGAGCCGACAGAGCTGGTTCTACTGCTCCAAAAATGGGAGCAGGCAAGAAAATCCCCGCTCCCAGAGCCCAGAGAGGTGGAGAAACAGGTGTTTTGTTTGTTTAATGTGTGTTTATTAAAAGTGTGCGTCAGCGCTGAAAAAAATCCATTTATGTGTCCTGGGTCTACTGTTAAAAGGGGCAACGAACCGTAGGAGTTGCAAGGATCTTTCACAAATATATATATATATATATATATATATATATATATATATATATATATATATATATATATATATATATATGTACACACACATACACACAGTGCACTCCATTTATAAGAACCACATACAGTGATTAAAACCATTGGGACAGAATCATTCCTATACCAACCAATGTAAAATAATCCACTTGTAAGAATCAAGCAGTCTGACTCATTCCAGTGCAAACAGACTACATGTAATATGATACTTGATCAAGTGCAATGACGTGTGCAGCATGTTTTTGAATTTGATCACATCTCTCGTGATGAGGTCCGTACGCAGCATGGATAGTGCAGTGATGCAGGAAACACTGCAGTGTTTGTAATCAGACGTGACAGCGCCACTGCATTGTGCAGTATGGAGTTTTTGTTTTCTGTTTGTGAGAATATGTTTCAATAAAGTGAATACACAATCATTGAATCCATACTGAGTACAGCAGTGTTACTGTGTGATATGCATGTAGAAGGAGGGGGGGTGCATCTCGGCTTAATGAAAAACTGAGATTTGCAACAGCATCCACTTTTAACAATCAACCGCTTATAAGAATCAAATCATCCGGGACAGGTGTGATTCTTATAAACCGACTGCACTGTAATTGTATGTGTATATATATATATATATATATATATATATATATATATATATATATATATATATATATATATATATATATATAAAACTGTGTATATATATATATGTTTTAGCCCAACGTTTCAATATGTTGTATTACATTCTCAAGGGAGCCTGTTTTTGAATCAAAACATTGGAGGTATTTATAGGTGTTTGATGGCATGACAATTACTTGTTATTGTGTATATTCAAATCCATGATTTATTCTTACATGATGTAATGGTGTTCTATAGATTGTGACATCATTTTTACTTATATCTTTAATTCTATATTAATTCTAATTAACATTATTTTATATAAACTTATATTTATATTATCATGCAATGCTGGCTCTGAGGATTAGCCTTGATTTGGCCTCCCCAGCGCATCAGCATGCACAACTTTTAAATGAATTTTGTTTATTTATTTATTTAACTTTTATATATTTATTGGAGTTAATTAGTTAATTATTTACCAATTTTTGTACCAGCGCAAATATTTGTAGAGCTTATTCTGTCAATTATTCTTTAAGTTTAGAGTACGTCATTACTAACGGGACTCTTCTGACCCTTTTTTCTCTATTTTTATAATCTAGAAGATCATCTCTTTTTAGTTTATCCACTTTCTTAACTCTGTCTCTATAATTATCTTTGTATCCTCTTTTTTTAAGATTTGTTTTTAATACATGTCTTTGTTTTACACAGTCATTTTCTCTTGAGCATGTTCTTTGTATTCTTATTCCTAGCCCCTTTGGGATTGCCCATTTAGTGTGGATTGGATGTGCAGAGGACATATGTAAATACTGGTGCATGTCAGTAGCTTTATAGAAGAGGTCAGTCTCAATTGAACCTTCTTCAAGTTTTACTACGGTATCTAAAAATTATATTTATTTTCTTGTCCATCGAAGGTCCACCTTAAAGTTACTGTGTATTTCATTTGCCATTTTATGAAACTAGAAAAAAGATTCTTCTCCATGTGTACAAACCCCCAAAATATCATCTACAAACCGAATGTATTCTGAAGGTTCTCTTTCTGATTTTCTAAGTAATTGTTCTTCACATTTCCCCTATCAACAAATGTAAAATAAGTGTTTTCTAAAACTACGTTGATCCTGTTCAGCACCTCTGCTGTTGGTATTGATTTATCTAGTCTATTATCTGGTGCTTTTGGACAAGCTTCTAAAGTTTCTTTACGAGGGACCCTTGGATACAAGGATTTCACATCCATGCAAAATAAAATTGTATTCTCTGGAAGGTTGTGCTTTAGCGATTCAAGTCTTTTTAAAAATGGTGTTGTATTCTTAACACAGCTTGATAATTTCTCAACGTGTGACCCAAGTTGTTTGTCTGCTATTTCAGCTATTATGTGTGTTGGATTATCAATCGTGCTGACTATCATTCGCATAGGGTGACTTTCTTTGAGCATTTTAGGATTTCCTCTTGCTAGCCCTGTTCTTGCATGATGTGCCCTGCATGTATTTTTTGTTTTATTCTTTTGATATAATGCCTTTATTGTATAGTCTCTCCGCAATTTCCTTAACCTCTTTTACCGATTTATTGATCATATTGCTTTTAACTTCTTCATCTGTATCCGTATTCTTTAATTCACATTGTACGGATTTCATAGAATCCCCTGTAATCATTATCACTATTCCTGAACCTTTATCTGCTGCTCTTATTCTTATATCCTCATCATTCAACACTGAGTCACAGCTTGTTCTTCAGTATGGGTTCAATGAAGTTTACCTTTTTTCTTCAGTCCTGCTATAATCTCTTGTTTAACTGCTTCAATATACATATCTAATCATTTATCTCCTCCATCCGTTGATACCACAAGCTGGCAAGGGCAGTCATTGTGTTAAATACCAGAAACACATCATTGACAACGCGGAATTCAAAGACAAATACTTCTGAACAGAAAAACCGTGTGCATTTACCTGCTTCAAACAGCATAACAGGGAGTAGAGATGGCATAGATTTTGTTTTAAATATTTTGGTTAGTTTGAAAGAATATATTATATATCAAAACATATCATTCATGGATAAAGAAACTAAAGAGATGAAGCTCTAATTCTGGTTTCTTGGCTGCACTGAAAAACAATCTGGAAGATGAGTTTCTAAAGTGTATAGAAATGAAACTGCTGAAGATGAGAATTCATTGAACAATGAAATGAGGAGGGATCAGATTGGAGGAAAAATCCCACAAACAATAATATGAGAAAACAAGTAGAACACATCTAATACAGAATAGACAAAACTTGTGTATGAGATTAGAAACAGCGATTAATACATATACAATTGAAAAAATGTAATAGAAAAAGAAATAAATTCAATGGTAAAAACTGTGTTAAAGTAACATTAAGGTTTGGTTGCAAAAGTCCAAAAGGTTTGGAAATTGCAAGACAGCCGAGGCACCCTTATGTATGTGTTTCCCGTCACACCTGACATCACACATAACATCATCAATGACATCACTAAGCACATTCTCCCTGAAGACTGGCCATAGGGACACAACACTGGAAATCATAGTCCTTGTGATATCCGCTAATCTGTAAATAAAGATAAAGTTAAAGAATATATATATATATATATATATATATATATATATATATATATATATATATATATATATATATATATATATATATATATATATATTATGAACCACAGAATACAGCCCCCCTTAATGAATAATAATGACTACAACAGAATAAAATAGAATACAATGCAAAGAGGTGCAACTCGATAGAGCAGGGTTACTAATCCCCAAATATAATAACTAAAAACACACACAAGCCACACTGAATTACAATTAATAGTGACGTACCATGTTGTTAGCTCTAAAATATATATTTTATGAAACTGTCTGTTTAATATACACATCTCAATTACAATGCACGTATATTGATATATATAAATAAATAAATACCCAGGGAACAGAAGCTCTGTGAACTTACCTCTCAAGAGTAAATCACTGCAATGAAGATTCTGCTGAAAATTCACTGCAACAGACATTATGACATCACTTTCCTTTATGATGTCACCTTCATGTCATTGGGTGGTTTAGGTAACTGAGCTGCTCAGAGGGAGCAGGACTGAGTGTGCCGGTGAGTGGTGTCATTCACTGAGCTGCTCAGAGCAGGATTGAGTGTGTCGCTGAGTGGGTTCATTCACTGAGCTGCTCAGAACAAGGTTGGGTGTGTCGTTGAGTGGGTTCATTCACTGAGCTGCTCAGAGCAGGATTGAGTGTATCGTTGAGTGGGTTCATTCACTGAGCTGCTCAGAGCAGGATTGAGTGTGTCGTTGAGTGGGTTCATTCACTGAGCTGCTCAGAGCAGGATTGAGTGTGCCGTTGAGTGGGTTCATTCACTGAGCTGCTCAGAGCAGGATTGAGTGTGCCGTTGAGTGGGTTCATTCACTGAGCTGCTCAGAGCAGGATTGAGCGTGTCGTTGAGTGGGTTCATTCACTGAGCTGCTCAGAGCAGGATTGAGTGTGTCGTTGAGTGGGTTCATTCACTGAACTGATAAGAGCAGGACTGTGTGTGTGTGTGTGTGTGTGTGTGTGTGTGTGTAATCTCCATGCATGCAATGGTAATGACTAGAGTTAAATCACCTCCTCACCCAGTTCATTCCTCTGTGTGCGTGTGCGTGTGTGTGTAATCTCCATGCATGCAATGGTAATGACTAGAGTTAAATCACCTCCTCACCCAGTTCATTCCTCTGTGTGCGTGTGTGCGTGTGTGCATGTGCGTGTGCGTGTGTGCGTGTGTGTGTGTGTGTGTGTGTGTGTGTGTGTGTGTGTGTGTGTGTGTGTGTGTGTGTGTGTGCGTGTGAGTGATCTCCATGCATGCAATGGTAATGACTAGAGTTAAATCACCTCCTCACCCAGTTCATTCCTCTGTGTTCGTGTGTGCGTGCGTGTGTGCGTGTGTGTGTGCGTGCGTGCATGCGTGCGTGCATGCGTGTGTGCGTGCGTGCGTGCGTGTGTGAGTGTGTGTGTGCCTGGTCGCAGAGGGGGCACCCAGGCGATGGCTTGTTATATCGCCGTGGATGTCTGGCCAATAGACGACACTCCTCCTCCCTGGCCTTCAGCTCTTCATCCTCCTTCCATCCCACTTTATTTATTTATTTTGTTGTAATCCAAAAACACTTCTTTTTTTCTTTCCCATACACAAAAAAACAGCAGTCCTTTTTTTCCCCCCAAAAAAACCTGTGGTTGACACCAGGTGTAACAAAGATAGTGGTATTGGCTGGGTGACGTCAGACCGACAAATAAACAACAGAGAGGTGGAGTTTGGTGAAGGTGAGTGATTGTTCTCGCTCAGCATTTAATAAATGAACAGACAGAAAATAAAAGGTTGAAAGACAAACAAAACACAGGACATGACCCTTTAGCCAAAACAAGAGACAAACAAAACCGACTGCAGACACAAACATGGTGAGCTGAAACTTTTATATCTATTACTATTACCTCTGTCTCCAATCCCGTTCTCCACTCACCGAACACACAGCCCCGAGTGAGTGAAAACATGCTGCTTTTATGCAGCTGTACCGAGACTCGATTGCTAATTAATCATTCAATTGGAGTCTCGGTACAACTGCACGTGAATTAATAAAGTCCAATTCCCCGTGCTCACATATTATTACATTTTACTTGCACGTGAAGTGCTGTGCAATCCTCGTGCCTAAATACAAATATACATTTTAAACACTCATGTTACACAGACCAGTTTATATCCTGTGTACCAATGACTATACACCAACATTAACACACAACATGCAACATACAACATAGAAATACACACAGGGTTGTGGCAACATTGCCACAAGGCCCTACACCATATTGACAGTGCTTTGGCAGGTGTTTATATTGTTTTGTACAAAGTAAAAACTTTTCAGTAAACAGATTCAATTAAAATTCAAAATAAATGACTCATACAATGAAGTGTCAGTCATTTGTGTTTAATGTGATTTGTCCTGATTTGTTTACAGCTAATATACAGTTTCATAGTTTCATTTATTGTAGATTTATTATATCATCTATTCACTATTTATAACACATTAGTAAATCCTGTTATGTATTACTGGTTCTATAATGCATTATAAAACATTGTAACTCATCATTTAAGCATCTATAACATGTTAATAAACAATTTAAAAATAACACCATCATATAAAGGGTTACCATAAACTTCAGCATCAAGTTCAAACACTATTCAGCTAACAGGATTCTACTGTATACAGGAATCTGCTAGAAACTATATTGACATGCCTTTGACATGGCAAGTATTGTGAGCTGCTATTTACCAAACCTGACATTGATAGGGATTGCAGCTAACAAAATAATCCCATGAATTTCAGTCGCTGTGCACTTCCATTCATTATATAGGTTTCAAATGTGCAGTGTTGAAAGAAACACCTGCTACAGTAAACATGCACTCTGAGAACAAGCCATAGAAACTGAGAACTTTCTTTAGCCTAAAGTAGCACTAGATCTCATGCTTTTCAAACCTGCACATCTGAGACCTATGTAGCCAATGGAAGAGAAATATAGGCACACATTGTGGAATTATTTAGTGAGCTACAATCACCTTAAGAGATACTTATCAGCACTTGCTGTGGAAATTTTAGCACTGTGCAGAGATGCCAACTAAGTCTGCCACTTGATGCTGTTTATGTGTTTGTAATCAATAAATACTCAGGACATATTGAACATATTATAATGAAACAGCTGAACAGTTGTGAGTGTTTAGAATTACAAAAACACTCACCTGACAGATTAAACAATAAAATTCCCTTCATTCGGGTAGTTTAATAGAAAGGTTTTCTTAAAGCACAAAATAGTCTAGTTCAGCTGGCAGATTGTTAAAGTGGAATTGTAATAAGGAAGCCAAAACCCAGGATAGAGCGGCTCAGTGAATGCGGTTTGGAATCTATTGGAATCAGTAGGGTCATTTTGTCAGAGAAACCATAAAATGACAGAGTGCCAGCATTAAAGTCCAGATACACTCCTATTCTGGGAGAGTGGGGGGCAGTTATTGCAGTTTGATTGCTATTGTGCCAGGCAGTGTATCTGGATCCAGAGCAGTCCAAGCTCCAGGACCTGTCATTGAATCCAAAGATACAGGAATGATGAGGCCCTTTCTTGAGGATTCCTTTATATGTGACTCCTATAGAAACCTCTTTCCCACTGCACTCAATCTCCCATTAACAGCGATTCCCAGACAAACCACTTCGGCCCGTCAGTCAAATCTCTCTCGGTGATCAGGATATGACCGGGTCGCTCTCCTCACTGCCACTTTTCTGTTCCCTTCAGACAGATAAAGCACTGTATGCGCTGTGTTGGAGTCCAGTGTGAGCTGACAGGAATCTGATTGAAGAGAAGAGGATGGGTAGAGGAGAGAAGGTTAGAAAAGTCAAATCACTGAGAAAATCTCCACTGAATGGTACAGAACCAACACAAAGACAGACTGATCAATACATATTACAGCAGGGTCTTTTTATAAAGGCTGTTTCTGACATAAGGCTACAACTTGGAAACGGAAGAGGCGTTCAGGTCCAAAAGTACAGAAGGGAGTAATAGGATTATTTGTATTATTTTAAGTGCATTTGTGTTAATTGTTTTTACAAATGGCAATCAATGCATAAAGTAATGATGCTAATCATTGTAAAATATTATACTCTCGCCTCCAGCAAGTATTGGGACAGGTGAATACATGCATATCCACTGGGGTGGGGTATTTGTTGTCATTTTACCAACTCAGACCTTTCTCTCCCTAAATATCTTGGTATCCCTGTTAACTCTTCTCACAATGGAGTGACACATCTTTCAATCAAATGTTTCAGTGAAAACAGACTTACATTTTAAAAACTCAGCTCTGTTCCCTGGCTCTGGATCTTGCAGACTGTAAACTGCAACTTCATTCACTGGGTAGAAAAAATGAGAGAAAGATAGAATTGAAACATGTGGATTAATACAGAACTGTGGCAAAGTGGTTTGTAGTGCTCCGGTGTATAGGTGAGTTGAGGTGCTCCAACAAAGGACAAACACAAAGTCTACTGGTCAGGTTTCTTTTAATGCCCTTTTTAAACCGGGTTTCAAATAATAAAGTTGGCTCTACCCAGCAATGGGTATTGCCAGTGAAAACTGGACCCAAAATAATAAAGCTGGTTCTACCCAGCAATGGGTATTACCAGCTACAAAACAAAGGGGTTGCAGTCCTGAAATAATAAACACAAAAACACGTCTCCAAACTGGGTGCTCTGGTGCAGGTGCGGTGCTCTGAGAGCTGGTGCTCGTGCGCGTTCAGGTCCCGGCTTCTCGCTGCAGCTCCATCTTCGTATCAGCCGTCTGGCAAAACAAACACAACACTCCTCAATGAACCCACACTTCATTCAAGATTCCGTCCTTGTCTCCTCCCATTAACCACAACAAAGGAGCCGATTACGGCGTCACGTCCCCCTAAAGTACCCTAAGCTCCGCCCCCTCCGATAGCTAGTTCAATCACGTCTCCTCCAATTCATGACTGAAACTTCGCTCACCGTACTAGGGCGATGACTCCAGGTACCGTAACGCCGCCCTCTTCCTGAATGGCCGGCTCCCGACTGTCCCTGGGATGAACTGCCCAACCATTCAGTAGGAAGCCCGCAGCTCCTGTTGTACAGTGCCCTCACTGGTCGAGAGGGAGATTTTTGATTCGGATTCATTCGCTCTCCGTCACAAGAACACACACAAGACTAAAAAACAACCTGAAAAGAAAGCCAGCTTCCTCTTCTACCCCCAGGAACTCGAAAGCGGATATCAGGGCGATACTGGCCACTGGAGAACAAAGGCCAGCCCTGCAGGTGTCTGCAAAGCAATGAGGAAAAACAGTCCTTGCTGGTTTTGCCTCCCTGTGACAGATGGCTTTGTGGTGATGTCAGATGCGGAAGCACAGAATCTCGCCTTTTGTTAAATGTGCTCAGTGTTTTAGATCCTACTATGCCATCTGGTAGGCTATTTCATTCATAACTCTGGTTAAATAAAGGCTTTCTACTAATGACTGGGACTGAAGCCTCAGCTGATTCGACCCCACATGAACCAATTGAAGGAGACAGTGTAACGAAGCAAAGCTTCATGTGGTTCGTTTGAACCACTAGGTCATGTGACCCATGAATGGTGTTTAGCAGTAGCCAACAGGAAGGAAACAATGTTTTCTTTACCCAGTATGTACCTTTTGTCAGCAGTGCTCACAATGTGGTGTTTCAGTCAAGCTGAAAGGAACATTATTATATTTTTTTTAATTCAAGATGCTGCTTTTTGATTTATTTCATAAACATTTCCATATTTTTTCAGATTAACAATAAACAAAAAAGCATTAAATATGTACAAACAGAGCTCTTTACGAACATTATTGGAAAAAAAATCCTCTGATCTATTATAAGTGTATAAAGAGATACAGAGTACACAATTTCTTTAAAGATAGAAATGGCAGGGATTCAAACCTGCTATTTTCCACCAATCTACTTTATAGCTAGAGCTATACTACATGCACCACTGAAGAATCTGCTAAACATCAATCAAAATATCTTACTTATCACACCATCTTACACACTACGCTTTGCCCAATTACAGAGATGGTCCAAATCCCTTTGAATTAGAGTCCACTACTCTCCCAAGCTTGGTATCATCTGCAAATGTTACAATCTTGTAATGTGTATCTTAGTTAAAGTCTTTTATATAAATGAGGGAAAGTCAGGGTCCAAGTACAGACCCTTGATGTACCTCACTAAGTAGATCTACCAATCTGATTTTACACCTCTCAGCAATTATTCTGCTTTTTGCTTTTTAACCAGTTCTGTATTCAAGCACATGCCCTCCCCTGTATTCATTTGAATGCACTTCTTAGTCTTTCATGTGAGACTTTGTCAAGGCTTTTTGTGCAGGGTGCACCCTATAGCCTGGAGGTCGCTGGTTCGAGTCCAGACTATTCTATTGTCAATTGTGGACGAGAGCTCCCAGGGGGTGGCGCACAATTGGCTGAGTGTGGCCAGGGGCGTGGCTTAGGCCGGGCGGGGTGTCCTCCGCTCACCGCACACCAACGACCCCTGTAGTCAGGCTCGGGCGCCTGCGGGCTTGCCTGTAAGCTGCCCAGAGCTGTGTTGTCCTCCAACGCTGGGTGATTTTAAATAAAAGATCACAAATGAAAGTTGAAGGGCCTGCATTGCACATGTAAAGTTACCCATCATTTTGCCATGTTCTCTTGGTCTGAAACATGAGTTTATTTTTGCCGCACAGAAAATCTCACGCATAATATACTTGCGTATCTGTAGAGGGCCTTTTCCAAGCTGCTGCTCCAATTAAAGCACCGATTAGAACATACAAATACTAAACATTTTGGAAAGAAGAATTAGATTCTTAGTCATGGCTCCTCTAATGAAAGTCTTACAGGTGGTGCAGAGAGACAGACAGAGAGACAGGGGACTAATTCACTAGCCACTCATTCCTGCCTTTTGTGTTCAGAGTTTTGACTGTTTGAATTATTTCATAAACACGTGGTGTATGTGTGACCTAACAACACAAAGCTCAACTGAAGTGGAAATTTTCCAGGTTTTGTTTAGGTTTCTCTCGGGGACTACAATACAGGACAATTTGTTATTCAATCTTTATGCCAGCAATTTCTTCCCCGTTCTCTGTGGTTGAAAGAAAAAAAAAGAGAGAGAAAATGGTTTTGTTCTAATTTATATTTGTGTGTGATTGAAACTTAACAAATGCTTACTTTTTTCTTTAAAAAATGCCATTCCTATCATACTGTAACTGTATACTGCTAGTCCCCAACCCAGCACACATGAGCGTTATGCACAACAGGACTAACTTTATGCTACAATATTGTACAAAAATGGAAAGGTAGTTGTCAGTACCACACAGAAGGTTATGTACTCGAATATAATGTACAGCTATAGCCAAAAGTTTAGCATCACCTAGAATGCAATCAAATAAACTACAATTTCCTATGACATGGCGGGGAAATGTGGCACTGCCGACCTACAGCTGGGAAGAGAGCTTCACTCCCCCCAAGGGGAAACAGACTTGGAAAACAGAAAGAAAAGGTACCCCCCGGCATTCAGGGAATGACTCTTGTAACGCCTGGTTACTACAGCTAAATCACACTTCAGGAACAATCTAACGTAGGGGAATTAATTCCCATTATTGTCTGAACTGACATGCACAGAAGAGTCGAATGCCCACTTTACAGTGCAGTTACTTGGCTTCGCTTTACTTCTTCATTTTTCTGTAATTAAAGATGAAAATAAAGATAAATGACTTCAAAAGCACCATCAAAAAGTCAAGTAGGTTAGTTAATTATGTCCCTCTTCTGCTGGCTATATCCTCTATAATATTGTTGCTGTATCAATTGCTGTATAAATAGTCTCTTGCTAGCTATTTCCTATAAGTAGTAACAATCGTTTCTTATGCAAAGCATGTAGTCTTGATTTTCCTTCCTAGTCGACACCTATTGCCAGTGAGCTTATACACCTATACCCCCTGTGAGCTTTCTCTAGTAAAACCACTTGCAGCGTTAACATTCTGCTGGCCCAGAGCACGAGATCCTGGGCGAAAAACAGTGTAATCATTCCAAACTCTATCAACGTTACCAATTCCTGAAGCAAGACTATGACCTGCTGACAATACCAGGGGAAACATATGCTAAGCCGGTACCTACTGAACAAAGTTTCAAGATTTGTAATTTTTATCAAACAAATCTATATGAAATGTATATAAAAGTTAACATGTCAAAATTAAATTTAGGTGTATGTCTTAAATAATCCCACTTTATATAAAAAAAATGTGTGTGTGTGTATATATATATATATATATATATATATATATATATATATATAAATGTAATGTACAAAATTGAAGGTATATGAAAGAAAAGGTTTTTAAAAAATGTACACAAAAATTTAAGGACGTTTCAGCCAAACGCACTTGCATTAACACCACTCCATTTCCAGTAGCCCATCACTTCAACAGTGATGATCACACTGCTGAAGACATCACAGTCTGTGCGATCAATCAGTGCTGTGGAACAAATGTTGCTTGGAAACAAGAGGAACAAGAGTTTATCTTCAAACTGGGAACTTTGGAACCTCTGGGAATTAACATTCTATTCTAATAATCATGACACCATCCACAGAATTATTGAATAATTACAATTCTTGAACAACAACAATTTTACTGCACTGTGTTTACTTTTCTTTTTAAACAGCTGAAGAAGGACTTTTGCCTGTAATGTCCTGAAAATAAAATATTTTTTAATCTTTTAAACTTTTTGTGTACATTTAAAAACTTTTCTTTCATATATATATATATATATATATATATATATATATAGAGAGAGAGAGAGAGAGAGAGAGAGAGAGAGAGAGATTGTATAAATAAACATTGAGACTCACTATTGTCACTCATTGTCGTTGCTGTAGCTGTTCTCTTGTTAGCTCTCCAGGTCTGTATGAAGCAGAGTAAGGGCAGCTGTAATATTTATAGGCTGACCCATCTAATTACAGAAAAATGCAAGAGGTAAAGAGAAGCCAAGTCATTATTACTGTGCACGAATGTAGTTGCGTTATTGCTGTGCCCTTTCAAAGAAATTGTGTATTCTGTATCTCTTTATACACTTATAATAGATCAGAGGATTTTTTTTTTCCAATAATGTTCGTAAAGAGCTCTGTTTGTACATATTTAATGCTTTTTTGTTCATTGTTAATCTGAAAAAATATGGAAATGTTTATGGAATATAAATCAAAAAACAGCATCTTGAATTAAAAAAAAAAGAATGTTCCTTTCAACTTGACTGAAACACCACACTGTGAGCACTGTACGTACTGGGTAAAGAAAACATTGTTTCCTTCCTGTTGGCTACTGCTAAACACCATTCATGGGTCACATGACCTAGTGGTTCAAATGAACCACATGAAGCTTTGCTTCATAACACTGTCTCCTTCAATTGGTTCATGTGGGGTCGAATCAGCTGAGGCTTCAGTCCCGGTCACTAGTAGAAAGCCCTTTTTTAACCAGAGTGTTATGCATGGAATAGCCTACCAGGTGGCATAGTAGGATCTAAAACACTGAGCACATTTAACAAAAGGCGAGATTCTGGGCTTTTAAGTGAGTTTTCCCAGTAGGGTGTGCTCACAAGGGATGAGCCTGTGTGTGTTCTGCTTCTTCCGGGTCTGACATCACCACAAAGCCATCTGTCACAGGGAGGCAAAACCGGCAAGGACTATTTTTCCTCATTGCTTTGCAGACACCTGCAGGGCTGGCCTTTGTTCTCCAGTGGCCAGTATCGCCCTGATATCCGCTTTCGAGTTCCTGGGTGTAGAAGAGGAAGCTGGCTTTCTTTTCAGATTGCTTTTTAGTCTTGTGTGTGTTGTGTATTAATTCACATGTTTTAATTCTAATTTTCTCTCTTTTTTCTACCCAGTGAATGAAGTTGCTGTATTAATAGAGGGGATCGTATCTTACAGGATCAGATATGACAGGGTCTGTATTAATAAAGGAGATTGTATTGTATTTTTTTTTAATTACTATAACATTATTTATACAAAGCCACCAACAACTTACATTTTCAATAGGGCAATCATAAGAACAATTCATAAAAAGAGGGGAGAGTGAGACTGTGATGTAGAGGAACGAACACAAGACTCCAGTGCAGTGGCAGGCGTGTTCACAGTGACTGGCTGCTGCACCGATACGGAAGGAATACATATTCATTGTAATCGTGAACATCTTGAAGTACGGATTTTTACAGCCTGAAATGCTGTGAATAAGCCTTGTTTCTTTTCAGATTGCTGTTTGGAGTCTTGTGTGTGTTCTGTATTAATCCACATGTTTCAATTGTATCTTTCTCTCATTTTTTCTACCCAGTGAATGAAGTTGCAGTTTACAGTCTGCAAGCTCCAGAGCCAGGGAACAGAGCTGAGTTTTTAAAATGTAAGTCTGTTTTCACTGAAACATTTGATTGAAAGATGTGTCACTCCATTGTGAGAAGAGTTAACACTATTCAGGGATACCAAGATATTTAGGGAGAGAAAGGTCTGAGTTGGTAAAATGACAACAAATACCCCACCCCAGTGGATATGCATGTATTCACCTGTCCCAATACTTGCTGGAGGGGAGAGTATAATATTTTACAATGATTAGCATCATTACTTTATGCATTGATTGCCATCTGTAAAAACAATTCACACAAATGCACCTAAAATAATACAAATAATCCTATTACTCCCTTCTGTACTTTTGGACCTGAACGCCTCTTCCATTTCCAAGTTGTAGCCTTATGTCAGAAACAGCCTTTATAAAAAGAACCTGCTGTAATATTCTATAGGAGTCACATATAAAGGAATCCTCAGGAAAGGGCCTCATCATTCCTGTATCCTTGGATTCAATGACAGGTCCTGTAGTTTGGACTGCTCTGGATCCAGATACACTGCCTGGCACAATAGCAATCAAACTGCAATAACTGCCCCCCACTCTCCCAGAATAGGAGTGTATCTGGACTTTAATGCTGGCACTCTGTCATTTTATGGTTTCTCTGACACAATGACCCTCCTGCACAGATTCCAAACCGCATTCACTGAGCCGCTCTATCCTGGGTTTTGGCTTCCTTATTACAATTCCACTTTAACAATCTGCCAGCTGAACTAGACTATTTTGTGCTTTAAGAAAACCTTTCTATTAAACTACCCGAATGAAGGGAATTTTATCGTTTAATCTGTCAGGTGAGTGTTTTTGTAATTGTAAATACCCACAACTGGACAGCTGTTTCAGCATAAAATGTTCAATATGTCCTGAGTATTTATTGATTACAAACACATACACAGCACCAATTGGCAGACTTAGTTGGCATCTCTGCACAGTGCTAAAACTCCCACAGCAAGTGCTGATAAGTATCTCTTAAGGTGATTGTAGCTCACTAAATAATTCCACAATATGTGCCTATATGCGCCAATGATAGCAGGGTAATGCTATTGCGAAGCTGCTCAAAGAACACTACAGGTACAGTCCTGAATCCTTCCAGAAGCTGAGGAGGTGAAGTATAGAAGAACTGAAATGTCCGCTCTGGATAGACAAATACCAAAAAAAATTGTTTTTCCAGCACTGAGGAATCCCCCTGCATTGCTGTTCAGCTCAGTAACGATCCTGATAGCTCTAATGTTACCAGTCGTACACACCATGATAATAAGGACCTGTGTATCCTAACCATTTCAAATATAATATATAACACATGATGTGTGAGAGGAGGGGGCTGCGTGGATGTGTTGGATTTCAATCAGACTTTTATACTAAATCTTTGCCATGTATATTGGATTTATTTCAAAATGAACAGAAATACATACAATCAAAGAAAATATATCATCATCTTATTGAATTCAAATAAGACATGACATTTTATAGAATTTCACTCAACACAAGTGATGCTGCTTAACGTTAAATAATCTGAGACATTGGTAATAATTAAGAGCCGCACTCAGAACTGCAAACTGGTTTCTTCTCCTTTTTAAAACATTCTGACGTCCGTCAGCGAGGCTTTCATCAGAGAGCAATGCCTGCAGACAAACCCATTCTCATAAGACTTGCCATACTCAAAGCTTTATAACTCATTGGGAACTCCTTTCAATTTCTGCCGAGAAATGGCGCCTGACGAGAGTTAGCTTCAGAAACAAAACGAGGGTTTGCCGTGCGAGACCATCACGCAGCTGTGGGACACTTGGGCACTCTGTCCTGGCGCGCACGTTGATTGCAAACCTCCAAGAGGCACCAATGAGAACAAAGATACACAGAGACAATGACGTACAGAGCCCTCGCCGCCAATCACCGCACAGCGCGGATTATATGTATATATTCAGGACTTGTGTTTTTCGTGTTTTATTAATTACATATTTTGGTGCTTATTTTGAGCTATTTTCGAGTTTCATGTAAAGCTTTTTTTTCGCGGGTTTCGCTTTTTATATACGGTATGAATGTATTGTTTTCGGTTGCTTTCCAAATTGCTTGGGCGGTTTTGTCTCTAACAATAGCAGTAACTGGACAGTACTTGCACACCGAAATTGTACCTTCTTTCCTTCGCTGGCTTCCATAACGAAATCCTTCTGGTCATGGGCACGTCCTTCAGGGGGTTTGTGTGTCTAGTCATTTTTTTACATTTCGTCACAATTTGCAATTCAGTTTTAAATCCTCCTGTGACAGGCTGGCGAGTGGATAGAGGCCCAGAGACAGACTGCAGTTCAAAAAAATAACTATTTTATTATAAATAAACACAAAAATGAAAGGGCACAAGGGCCAAAACAAAGCAATTTAAACACAAAGAAAGACAAAAAGCAAAACTTACAAAAAATAACAATTTCCAGGCTGGGCAATGCCTTCACTGGATTCAAACTTTCCAAACACCCAAAAAAAACCCAACCTGCTTCCTCAGCTCCCTCTCCCCCCGAATGAGAGGCAGAGGCCTCCTTTTATATCAGGTGGCTGGGCGCTGATTGATCGTTAATCAACCTACTCAACTAATCAACCCCAGCCACCTGAACATAATAAACCCAGGCAGGTAGGGGAAGTTAACCCCATCCCTGCCAATTTCTAAAGAGCAGAGCTTTGCTCTGCCACACCTCCGTATCATAACTGTAATACAGTTTCAAATCCCACAGGCATGCCTCCATTCCGGTCATAAAGGGGCGTTGCGCAGCTGCACTGGGAAAAGTAGTTTGTGTTTGTTTTTTATGGGTTAGTTTTTGTTTTTTAAGTGGGAAAGTGGTGATGAAGTCTTAGCGTGAATTGAGTAACTGTTTCCAGTGTTTTATTGGTTCAAACCGAAAATCAGAAACGCTAATTGTATTATTACAGTCATTTATATTGTATGTATTATTGTGTATGTGTATAAATGTGTGTATTATGAAAGCATATATTAAAAATAACATTAAACTCTAAACCTGTATGCTTGGGGCACGCAGACAGTTGATAGGTCTGGAAAGGGTCACATGACCATCAATAGTTTGGGAGCTCCTGCTCTGGAGTATATTGATAGGGCTGCTTGAATCCCTACACCTTTTCTACACTCCACAATATTGAAGAACAAATCTGAATCAAACTACAGCCTGATTTCAATAAGTCTGCCAGCTAATGCAAGTGAAGAGGATCTGGTGGCAGCTGTGTGTCTTTTGAGAAGTGAAACCCCAAAGCTGAAGCATCAGTCCATTCCAGATATATCTGCAGGTGTGATGAAGGAGCAAAGAGCTTCACAGCTTATCATTTCAAAGCCTTTCATCACTCATGAAGAACACATGACATGTCCCTGCAGATATACAAAGAGTCCTCGATTTCTCTCCAGTAGAAAGATCTCTTCTAACTCACTCCAGGATTTCTCATGCAAACCCATCACGTGTCCTGTATATAGGACTGGGTTCTTGGAAGGAGGTGTGATTATTTGTGTAGCCTGTGTCCCGCCCTCTGATACGCCGACGATAACATCTGATCATGAAAGTCAAAGAAGAAAGTGAGAGACTGTGCATGAACATCAAGAAGACAAAGATCATGACAACAGCAAAAAATGTAAACGTTAATATCATGATCAACAATAAAGAAATTGAAGTGGTAGAAGATTTCATCTTTCTTGGTTCCAAAATTGATCGCAATGGCGACTGCAACCCTGACATCAAGAGACGGCTGGCACTTGGAAGAAATGCCATGGTCAGTATGAACAACATTTGGAAGAGCAAAGACATCAGCCTGGCAACCAAATGCAGATTGGTCAGTGCGATAGTTTTCCCAATAGTAACATATGGCTGCGAAACCTGGACGCTGAAAAAGGCAGACAGGCGAAAGATCGATGCATTTGAACTGTAGTGCTGGAGACGTCTGCTACGCATTCCGTGGACAACCAGAATAACGAACCAAGCAGTTCTGGAACAGATCAAACCGAAAATCTCACTGGAGGCCAAGATAACAAAGCACAAGCTCTCCTACTTTGGTCACATCATGCGAGGCAAGTCGCTTGAGAAGGGCGTCATGCTTGCAATGATCGGTGGCAAAAGAGGAAGAGGCTGCCCAAGAACTCGCTGGCTAGATACCATCAAGAAAGATACTGGACTGAACATAGCAGAATTGAAAGAAGCCGTGAGGGATCAGAAGACATGGAGAACATTGATCCATAGAGTGGTCGAGAGTCGTACTCGACTGAGCAGCTTCTAAGAGAGATATCTTCAACCAAAATCTAATATTAGATAAAAGAGACCCTGAGTGAACAAATATCACAACGTTTTGATACTTATTTCATTTATTTATAAAGTTATGCAAGTGGAGAGAAAGTGGAGGAATTCTGTCCCACTCCATGCAGAACTGCTTCAACTCAGTGACATTTGTGGGTTTTCGAGCATAAACTGCTCGTTTCAGGTCCTACCACAACATCTCAATGGGGTTTAGGTCTGGACTTTGACTAGGTCATTCCAACTGTACATTTCTGGTTCTTCAACCATTCTGATGTAGACTTCCTTATTTGTTTCGGATCATTGTCCTTCTGCATGACCCAGCTGCACTTCAGCTCACAGACGGATGGCCTGACATTCTCCTGTAGAATTCTCTGATACAGAGCTGAATTCATGGTTCCTTCAATGATGGCAAGTCGGCCAGGTCGTGATGCAGCAAAGCATCCCCAAATCATGACACTACCACCACCATGCTTGACCGTTAGTAGGAGGTTCTTACTGTGGAATGCAGTGCTTAGTTTTCGCCAGACATAACGGGCCCATGTTGGCCAATAAGTTCCACTTTGACTCATCTGTCCATAGAACATTGTTCCAGAACTCTTGAGGATCGTCCAAGTGCTTTTTGGCAAACTTGAGACAAGCATTCATGTTCTTCTTAGAGAGCAGTGGTTTCTGCCTTGCTACTCTGCCATAAATCCCATTTTTGCCCAGTGTCTTTCCGATGGTGGAGTCATGAGCACTAACCTTAGCCGAGGCAACAGAGGCCTGTAGATCCCTGGATGTTGTTCTAGGGTTCTTTGTGACTTCCTGGATGATTTTACACTTTGCTCTTGGAGAGATTTTGGCAGGGTGGTCACTCAAGGGAAGATTCTCTACTGTCCAAAACTTTCTCCATTTGGACAGTATGGCTCTGATTGTAGTTTAGTGGAGCCCCAGAGCATTAGAAATGGCTTTGTCACCCTTTCCAGACTGATCGGCATCAACAACGTTTTTTCCGGAGGTCTTCAGGAATTTCTTTTGATCGTGGCATGATGTGCCTCTAGAACCTGTGTGCTGACAACTTCACTCTGATGGTAAGGGCCAAACTTAGACAGACTTATATTGTGCAGGGCTGGCCCAAATCAGGCCTAATTGTTAACCAAAGTATTTAAACAGCTTACCCTAATTATCCCTTTAATTGGGTTGAGTTAACTTTTTCACACCCGAAGATTGCATGTTTGATTACCTTGCACACCAAATAAATGAAAGAAGCACCAAACCTTGGTGTCATATTTTTTGTCAGACTCCCTCTATATATTACTACAACCCACAAAAAGATCTGACCAAATTCAATGTGAAAAATGTGCAAAAATGCAGAAAATCAGACAGGGGGCAAATACTTTTTCATGGCACTGTAAATGAATTGAAAAGGATGAAAGAAATCTAAAGGGTTGATTTCTTAAGAGAAATGTTTTTGATTGTAAAAAGTCTCTCTTTTCATTGTAATATCATAAAAAGATATCACTAGAAAAAAATCTTGTTCAACCTGTTACTACATTAAAGCAGTGAAGCAGCACGGTAGATCTGCACGCTGGGTAGAAGGGCATCACTGGTATGCAGAGCAGAGAAAGAGCAGCAAAACAGGACAAGCTTGCATTGTAGATATTTGAAATGAATAATTATTCATTGTATTGAAGAGACTGGCCGCTCCCCCTGCCCGGAGCCGTCATTTTGATGCAGTTATCTGTTTAGAAGCTCAGCACCATGGCAACAGACAAGTGCTGTTCATGTTCAGCACTGACATCAAGGTGACATCATAAAGGAAAGTGATATATACACTGAGGATATAAAACATTAGGAACACCTGCTCTTTCCATGAATAGACTGACAAGGTGAATCCAGGTGAAAGCTATGATCCCTTATTGATGTAACCTGTTAAATCCACTTCAATCACTGTAGATGAAGGGGAGACAGGTTAAAGAAGGCTTTTTAAGCATTGACACAATTGAGACATGGATTGTGTATGTGTGCCATGCAGAGGGTAAATGGGCAAGACAAAAGATTTAAGTGCCTTTGAACGGGGTATGGTAGTAGGTGCCAGGTGCGCCAGTTTGAGTGTGTCAAGAACTGCAACGCTGCTGGGTTTTTCACGCTCAACAGTTTCCCATGTGTATCAAGGATGGTCCACCACCCAAAGGACATCCAGCCAATGGCAGGCAAGTGGTCGAAAATGGCTAATTGATGAAAAAGGCCAAAGGAGGCTGACACGAATTGTGCAGTGCAACAGTTGGACTACCGTTAGTCAACTGACAGTCCAGTACAAACACTTGTGCCGAAAGGCCCATAAAAGAATGCACAACTCGTCGCACCTTGACACAAATGGGGTATGTCAGCCGACAACCTAACAGAGTTCCACTTCTTTCACCAAAACACAAGAAACTGCGATTGCAGTGGACTAAGGAACGAAAACACTGGACACTGGAGGATTGGAAAAACATTGCCTGGTCTGATGAATCTTGGTTCCTGATGTTTCATGCTGATGGGAGTCCATGCCCCAATGAATTGAGGCTGTTCTGAGGTCAAAAGGGGATGCAACTCAATGTTCCTAATGTTTTGTAACTAATAATATGGTAAGTCACTTTTAATTGTAATTCAATGTGGTTTGTATGTTTTTAGTTATCATATTTGAGGATTACTATCCCTACTCTATCGAGTTGCACCCCTCTTTGCATTGTATTCTGTTGTATTCTATTGTATTCATTATTATTCATTAAAGGGGGGGGGGGGGGGGGAGCATTGGAGTCAACATGGGCCAGCATCCCTGTGGAACACTTTTGACACCTTGTAGAGTCCATGCCCCGATGAATAAACTGTGTTTATTTACAGATTACCGGATAGTAAAACATTCCTACTGCAGTTACTGAACATGATACCAATCACAAGGACTATGATTTCTAGTGTTGTGTCTGTATGGCCAGTCTTTAGGGAGAATGTCTCATGTGCTTAGTGATGTCATTGATGATGTCATGTGTGATGTCAGATGTGATGGGAAACACATTGAAGGGTGCAGAGTGAAGGTTGCGTGGCTATCTTGCAATTTCCAAACCTTTTGGACTTTTGCAACCAAACCTTAACGTTACTTTAACACAGTTTTTACCATTGAATTTATTTCTAAAACAATTAGGTTTTGTCTTTTTCTATTACATTTTTTCAATTGTATATGTATTAATCACTGTTTCTTTCTAATCTCATACACATGGATTGTCTTTATTCTGTATTAGAACAGAACATGGGCATTCCATAATACAGAGCTGCTGCGCTGTGGATATTGTCAAATCAGGAATTGTACAGAGGAATAGCAGATAGGTTCAATGCCAGTAAACCTGTAATCTGTTCCCATGTGCATGAGGTGTGTTTGATCATTACAATGCACCTCTCCCAGAAGAGTCATGCCATTCATGAAGCTGAACAGTGTTTCCAGAGGGCCGGTTTCCTTGTAACACTCTGTGTAGTCGATGGGTGTAATATACCCACAGTGAAAGCACAACATGTTCCAAACCCTGACATGTACTACAACAGGAAGCACTTTCATTCTATCAACCTCACCACTGTGTATGACAGTAGTGCACGCTTCACCCGTGTCAATGTTGGCATCCTGGAAGCTGGCATGACGCACGTGTTCACAGAATGGCAAAAGTGTACAACATTCTCCAAGACAATCCACAGTCCCTTCTTCCTGGTAAGCTGCACATTGTTGGAGATGCTGTGTACCCTCTGTCCCAACACCTGATGAGCCCATTCCATGACAATGGCCACTTAACAAAATGACAACCGTGGCACTGTCAAAAGAAATTGTATTTGTGAATGATTTTAATTTGCTCAGTACAAGATCTTCTTTGCTTTGTGTATTTTCCTATGCTCGTCATCCTGATTTCATAGAGATCCCAATACAGTTTGACACTGGCCTCCATATGTGTTTACCTTGCTTTTCCATTTTATTGGGTGGATTTTGTTTAAAAAGGAAAACAATAAATAAAGAAACACCTTGTTGGTCAGAACCTGTTTCAAGGATTCTGTAAAGGGTTTATATTCCATTGTCCAGCCTTCTAACTTTTTTCATGCTGTGGCAGAGCAAAGCTCTGCCCTTGTTAAATTGGCAGGGATGGGGTTAATTTCCCCTACCTGCCTGGGTTTATTATGTTCAGGTGGCTGGGGTTGATTAGTTGATTAAATGATTAACTTAATTAACGATTAATCAGCGCCCAGCCACCTCACATAAAAGGAGGCCTCTGCTTCTCATTTGGGAAGAGGGAGCTGAGGAAGCAGGTTGGTGTTTTGTGGGTTTTTTGTATTTGTGAATCCAGTGAAGGCATTGCCCAGCCTGGAAACCTTAATTTTGCAAGTTTTGTTTTTGTATTGCTTTATTTGTTTTTAAATCCCTTTATTTTCCCCTTGTGCACGTTTATTTTGTGTTTATTTATAATAAAAGTATATTTGTTTGAACTGCAGTCTGTCTCTGGGCCTCTATCCACTCATCAACCTGCCACACATGCAATTTGGTTGTCATGGGTAATTACGTAAATACAGACGTATCCTATACTCAGACTAATGAAGGTGCACAAACAATGTAAACATACAGAAACGAATTTCAAATTAAATATTGATTTATATACAATATATTAAGGTCTGTTTTCCAACAGTGAGATGATGTGGTTCTGTTTCTGGGATATCTCAAGAAGTGTAGAAGAGATGTCCTTTAAACAGGCCAGCATTTCCTCTCCTCTCCTGATTCCGAAACCTTTGTTCTCCAGCATTTGTCCGTTTGGTGACAAGCCTCTCAAGTACTTTAATGCGCATCAGTGCATGTTGCTCATAACTGTGCAGAAATGACTGTGGAGGATCTGATTTCAGGCGTGGAAAAGTACAGAGCAGTTTCGAAGCAGTTTGAAAGCAGGTTGACAGTTGCAGAAGAAACTAAACTTAAAAAAAAAAAAACCTCAACATGGTCTTCAAGCCTGTAATCTGTGATACCTGCTTGATGTGGGAAATCCGAGAAAACCCAACGGAGCTAAACCAAGTGTGCGTAAAGTGCCGCGCGATCCAGGATTTGCATAAACTAGTAAGTATGCTAGAAATGGAGCTGGAGGAAGTGAGACAGCAACAGGATCTTGAGGAACTGGCACACCCACAATTCATGGAAGTCTGCATCACCCCTAACAGACTGAAAGCCACCAGGGAGATAGAAGGTCAGAACAGCTGGGTTCAGGTAGGCAGAAGCAGGGAAAAAAAGAAACTTTGTCAAACACAACCACCAGAAATCAAAACAACCAACAGATTTGAGTCACTTCAGAATTGTGATGAGCAGAACCAACAACAAGAGAATGAAAGGAACAACATCCAGGACCCCATTGACAGTGGTGACCAGACAGCAAAAAGAAGGGAGGTCATGATTGTTGGGGACTCCATATTGAGAAACACAGCAAGTTCAGTTCGCAGTTTGGACCCCCTTACTACAACAGTGTGCTGCCTTCCGGGAGCCTCGGTCAAGCACATCACTGAGAACGTGGACAGGCTCCTGGAACGAACAGGAGACGACCCGGTAGTAGTCGTCCACATCGGTACAAACAACATTGGAAGAGACAGACCAAAATCCCTGCAAAACAAATTCAGAGAGCTAGGAAGGAAATTAAAAGAGAAAACCAAAACTGTGGTATTTTCTGGTATACTACCCGCACCTTGCAAAGGACCATATGGACAGCTGGAAATAATTAATCAAAACGCATGGCTGAAGACGTGGTGCACACGGGAAGGCTTCACCTATCTTGATCATTGGACCACATTCTACAACAAGGACTATCTGTATAGACGGGATGGACTGCATTTAAATAACAAGGGAACTAGTCTACTCGGAGAAAAGATCCTCGAGCAGGTTCGGAAGCATTTAAACTAGAAAGGAAGGGGGGAGAAATCAACAAAAAAACAGAAGGGAGACCGCATCAAAACAAGAACAACAACTCAGGTAAGACAACCATTAAATGTATTTATCTAAATGCTAGAAGTATCAGAAACAAAATTCTAGAACTTGAAGCTACTGCACTAACAAGTAACTATGATGTGATAGGTGTTACAGAAACGTGGTTATCTGAGAGTGATGGGGACGAATATAATATTTGTGGGTATACACTGTATAGGAAAGACAGGCAGGACAGAAGAGGAGGAGGGGTAGCGCTATACATAAGAAACAGTCTTGAAGCCCAGGTGTTAAACCTGGACAAAGAAAATAAAACCGAATCAATATGGGTCAGAATAACAGACAAAAATTCAAAAGGCATAATAATAGGAGCATGCTATAGACCGCCAGATTCAGACGGTGAGCACAATAATCTGTTATACAATGACATTAGAAATGTGTGTAGCAAAGGAGAAGCCATACTAATGGGGGATTTCAACTTCCCCCAAATAAAATGGGAAAACCCGGTGGGTAGCGCGAAGGATGAAATAGAAATGGTGGAAATGACAAATGACTGCTTCCTAACACAATTTGTGAAGGCACCCACTAGAGGGGAGGCATGCCTTGATTTAGTCTTTTCAAATAACGAAGATAGAATAACTAAAACAGAGGTCAGAGAACCACTGGCAAACTCAGACCATAACATGGTCTCATTTGAAGTGTTTTTTAAATCCCCAAAAGTAAAGACTAAAGCTAAGGTTTACAATTTTAGAAAAGCAAACTATGAAGGCATGAAACAGAGACTAACAGAAGTAGATTGGAGTAAAATAGAGAAAACACCCACAGAAGAAGGATGGTTGTTCTTCAAAAATGTAGTACTAGAGGCGCAAAACAATTACATCCCTAAAGTAGACAAATCTAAATGTAAAACTAAATTGCCAAAATGGTTTAATAGATCAATTAAAAAAAATATTCAGCGAAAAAAGGCACTTTACAGAGCATTAAAAAAGGACCAAAAAGAAAGTACGCAGAAAGAGTACACGGAACTGCAAACGCAAGTCAAAAAGGAAGTTAGAAAGGCCAAGAGAGAAATAGAAATGAACATTGCTAAGGGAGCTAAAACCAATTCCAAAATGTTTTTCCAATATTACAACAGCAAGAGAACATTCAAAGAGGAGATTAAATGTTTAAGAGATACAAATGGCAAAATCGTAGAGGAAGAAAAAAAAATAGCAAATATGTTAAATGATTACTTTTCACAAGTTTTTACAAAGGAAGATACTGACAACATGCCCCACATGTCATCCAGTTCCTATCCAGTTTTAAATAACTTTAGCATAACTGAGGCAGAAGTGTTAAAGGGACTAGGAGCTCTTAAAATAAACAAATCCCCTGGGCCGGACGAGATCCTCCCAGTAGTACTCAAAGAAATGAAAGAAGTAATTTACAAACCGCTAACCAAGATCATGCAGCAGTCTCTTGACACAGGGGTGGTACCGACAGACTGGAAAATTGCAAACGTAATACCGATCCACAAAAAGGGAAACAAAACTGAACCAGGTAACTACAGACCAGTAAGCCTGACTTCTATTATATGCAAACTTATGGAAACTATAATAAGATCCAAAATGGAAAATTACCTATATGGTAACAGGGTCCTGGGAGACAGTCAACATGGTTTTAGGAAAGGGAGATCGTGCCTAACTAACTTGCTTGATTTTTTTGAGGATGCAACATCGATAATGGATAATTGCAAAGCATATGACATGGTTTATTTAGATTTCCAGAAAGCTTTTGACAAAGTCCCGCACAAAAGATTAATTCTCAAACTGAACGCAGTTGGGATTCAAGGAAACACATGTACATGGATTAGGGAGTGGTTAACATGTAGAAAACAGAAAGTACTGATTAGAGGAAAAACCTCAGAATGGAGTGTGGTAACCAGCGGTGTACCACAGGGATCAGTATTAGGTCCTCTGCTATTCCTAATCTACATTAATGATTTAGATTCTGGTATAGTAAGCAAACTTGTTAAATTTGCAGACGACACAAAAGTAGGAGGAGTGGCAAACACTGTTGCAGCAGCAAAGGTCATTCAAAATGATCTAGACAAGATTCAGAACTGGGCAGACACATGGCAAATGACATTTAATAGAGAAAAGTGTAAGGTACTGCATGCAGGAAATAAAAATGTACATTATAAATATCATATGGGAGATACTGAAATTGGAGAAGGAATCTATGAAAAAGACCTAGGAGTTTTTGTTGACTCAGAAATGTCTTCATCTAGGCAATGTGGGGAAGCTATAAAAAAGTCTAACAAGATGCTCGGATACATTGTGAAAAGTGTTGAATTTAAATCAAGGGAAGTAATGTTAAAACTGTACAATGCACTTGTAAGACCTCATCTTGAATATTGTGTGCAGTTCTGGTCACCTCGCTCTAAAAAAGATATTGCTGCTCTAGAAAGAGTGCAAAGAAGAGCGACCAGAATTATTCCGGGCTTAAAAGGCATGTCATATGCAGACAGGCTAAAAGAATTGAATCTGTTCAGTCTTGAACAAAGAAGACTACGTGGCGACCTAATTCAAGCATTCAAAATTCTAAAAGGTATTGACAGTGTCGACCCAAGGGACTTTTTCAGCCTGAAAAAAGAAACAAGGACCAGGGGTCACAAATGGAGTTTAGAAAAAGGGGCATTCAGAACAGAAAATAGGAGACACTTTTTTACACAGAGAATTGTGAGGGTCTGGAATCAACTCCCCAGTAATGTTGTTGAAGCTGACACCCTGGGATCCTTCAAGAAGCTGCTTGATGAGATTTTGGGATCAATAAGCTACTAACAACCAAACGAGCAAGATGGGCCGAATGGCCTCCTCTCGTTTGTAAACTTTCTTATGTTCTTATGTTCATTCCCAGGTCTTTTGAGTCAGCTCAAGTTTTTTTTTTGGAATCAAACTCTATGTGAATGAAACATGCTGAAGATTAAACATGCACACATAACTGGACAATATGAAGTAAAGCAGAAATTAGATTAGGGCCACTCAACTCTGGTGGCCCACAAGATCCAGTCGTGTTGTCATTTTAAACACAGCGCAGGTTCTAAACTAGTGCACTGAACCTGTTCAGAGGCAATAGACCCATTTACAGCATATTGGAATGAAGTCCAGGAATGGAATGGATCAAGGGCCAGAGCTGAGTGTTTCTGTTTATCCCTGTGGCAGAGCAAAGCTCTGCCCTTTAAATTGGCAGGGATGGGGTTAACTTCCCCTGCCTGCCTGGGTTTATTATGTTCAGGTGGCTGGGGTTGATTAGTTGATTAGGTTGATTAACGATCAATCAGCGCCCAGCCACCTGATATAAAAGGAGGCCTCTGCTTCTCATTTGGGGAGAGGGAGCTGAGGAAGCAGGTTGTTTTTTTTTGGTTGTTTGGAAAACTTGAATCCAGTGAAGGCATTGCCCAGCCTGGAAACTGTTATTTTTGTAAATTTTGTTTTTTGTCTTTCTTTGTGTTTAAATTGTTTTGTTTTGGCCCTTGTGCCCTTTCATTTTGTGTTTATTTATAATAAAAGTATATTTGTTTGAACTGCAGTCTGTCTCTGGGCCTCTATCCACTCGCCAGCCTGCCACATTTGGTGTCAGAAGTGGGATAGCGCCACCTAGAGGCTCAGAGCAGTATTTTTGTTTTGTTTTGTGGCATTTTTGGGATAATTTTTTTTTTTTTTTTTTTTTTTTTTGAAAAAAAAAAAAAAAAAATGGGAAAGAAGAGCAGACAGCGGCAAAGGCAGGAAAAGCAGCAGCAGCTGAAGAAATGTAAGCTGCTGCAGCCACCGCTGGAGGACCCGGCCAGCCTCTTCCCCTGGTGTTCCTGGTGTGGGAAGGAGGACCATCGTTGGCGGTCCTGCCCAGACGTGCCACCGGCAAACTGGTGTGGCCGGTGTGAGGAGGACGGCCACAACTGGGCAGGATGCCCCTACAACCAGGCCCAGGAAGAGGTGCCGTGTTCACCCCGGGCATCAGGGGCCACCCCACTACCTCCAGCACCACCACCTTCACCACCGTCCCAGGAGATCTGGGACTGGTTGATGCACCCTGAGGCAGACCTCGTCCACGATCTCCCCATAGTTATCAACACGCTGTGGCGTCGAGATGGGGAGAGGTGGGAACAGTGGGAGGAACAGCACCACCCGGCCTCCTTCCCAGAGGTTGCCCTCATGGTGGTTAATTACCTGGCTGTAGACATGGGAGATGCCCCGGTCACTCCAATAAAGAGGGGTGAGCCGCCTTCCCGAGAGCCAGAGAGGGGTGAGCCGCCTTCCCGAGAGCCAGAGAGGGGTGAGGAGCTGCCGTCGCCCCCAGAGCCAGAGAGGGGTGAGGAGCTGCCGTCGCCCCCAGAGCCAGAGAGGGGTGAGGAGCTGCCGTCGCTCCCAGAGCCAGAGAGGGGTGAGGAGCTGCCGTCGCTCCCAGAGCCAGAGAGGGGAGGAGGATCTGCCGTCGCTCCCAGAGCCAGAGAGGGGTGAGGATCTGCCGTCGCTCCCAGAGCAAGAGAGGGGTGAGGAGCCTCCGTCGTCCCCAGAGCCAGAGAGGGAGGAGGAGCTGCCGTCGCTCCCAGAGCCAGAGAGGGAGGAGGATCTGCCGTCGCTCCCAGAGCCAGAGAGGGAGGAGGATCTGCCGTCGCTCCCAGAGCCAGAGAGGGAGGATCTGCCGTCGCTCCCAGAGCCAGAGAGGGGAGGAGGAGCTGCCGTCGCTCCCAGAGCCAGAGAGGGAGGAGGATCTGCCGTCGCTCCCAGAGCCAGAGAGGGAGGAGGAGCTGCCGTCGCTCCCAGAGCCAGAGAGGGAGGAGGAGCTGCCGTCGCTCCCAGAGCCAGAGAGGGAGGAGGATCTGCCGTCGCTCCCAGAGCCAGAGAGGGGAGGAGGATCTGCCGTCGCTCTCAGAGCCCCAGAGCCGCCGCCGCTCAGAGCCCGAGAGGGAGGAGCCACCGCCGCCGCTCTCAGAGCCCGAGAGGGAGGAGGGGTGAGGAGCTGCCGCCGCTCTCAGAGCCCGAGAGGGAGGAGCCACCGCCGCCGCTCTCAGAGCCCGAGAGGGAGGAGCCACCGCCGCCGCTCTCAGAGCCCGAGAGGGAGGAGCCGCCGTCGCCGCCACCAGAGCCCGAGAGGGAGCCGCCGCCGCCGCTCTCGCCACCAGAGGGAGCCGGGCCGCCGTCGCCGCCTCCGCCACCAGAGGGAGCCGGGCCGCCATCGCCGCCTCCGCCACCAGAGGGAGCCGGGCCGCCGCCGCCGCCTCCGCCACCAGAGGGAGCCGGGCCGCCGTCTCCGCCAGCCCCTCACCAGAGGCGGCAACGGCCCGGCCGCCGTCTCCTCCTCCGCCACCGCGGGGAGCCGCGTCCGCCGCGCCTCCAGCCGCCGAGGAGCCGGGCCTCCTCCGCCCGCCACGGAGAGGCGGCTCCGCCTCCGCCGCCAGAGGGAGCGTGCCTCCGCCGCCGCCCCGGAGGGAGCCGTGCCTCCGCCTCCGCCGCCCAAGCATAGCGGCGGCCTCCGCCTCCGCCGCCGAGGGTAGGCGTGCCTCCGCCGGCAGCGGTCTCCGTGCCTCGGCACGCCGCCGGCAGGCGGCGGGTCTCCCTCGGCCACGGAGGCGGAGGCCGGTCTCCCCGCACGGCGGCTGCGCCCTCCTCCCGCTCGCCGCCACGCGAGTGGTCTCCCGCCGCCGCCTCCGCCCGTGCGCTCCGCCGCCAGAGGGAGCTCGGCCACGGAGCCGCCGCGTCTCCCTCGCCCGCCAGAGGGAGCCGGCCCGGTCGGCGGCCGGAGCGGCGCTCGGTCTCCAGCCGTGCCTCCGCCGCCTCGGCGCCGCCCGCAGCCGCCGCGGCGGCGGCCTCTCCGCCTTGGCACGGAGGAGCCCGCCGGCCGTCCGCCGGCCGCCGCCGCCTCCGCCACCAGATGGAGCCGCCGCCGCCGCCTCCGCCACCAGAGGGAGCCGGGCCGCCGCCGCCGCCAGAGGGAGCCGCCGCCGCCTCCGCCACCAGAGGGAGCCGGGCCGCAGTCGCCGCCTCCGCCACCAGAGGGAGCCGGGCCGCCGTCGCCGCCTCCGCCACCAGAGGGAGCCGGGCCGCCGTCGCCGCCTCCGCCACCAGAGGGAGCCGTCGCCCGGCCGCGGCCGTCTCCCGCGGCCCGGCGGCGGTCAACGGCCCGCCGGCGGCCGGTCTCCCTCGGCCCGGCGCGGCAACAGCGCTCGCCGTCGCCGGCGACCCGGTGGCTCCCGGGCCCTCCGCCACCAGGGGGAGCCCGGCCGTCGCCGCCTCCGCCACCAGAGGGAGCCGGGCCGCCGCCGCCTCCGCCACCAGAGGGAGCCGGCAGCCGTTGCCGCCTCCGCCACCAGAGGGAGCCGGGCCGCCGCCGCCGCCGCCTCCGCCTCCAGAGGCAGCCGGGCCGCCGCCGCCGCCGCCTCCGCCACCAGAGGGAGCCGGGCCGCCGCCGCCGCCTCCGCCACCGCCTCCGCCACCAGAGGGAGCCGGGCCGCCGCCGCCGCCTCCGCCACCAGAGGGAGCCGGGCCGCCGTCGCCGCCTCCGCCACCAGAGGGAGCCGGGCCGCCGTCGCCGCCTCCGCCACCAGAGGGAGCCGGGCCGCCGTCGCCGCCTCCGCCACCAGAGGGATCCGGGCCGCCGTCGCCGCCTCCGCCACCAGAGGGAGCCGGGCCGCCGTCGCCGCCTCCGCCACCAGAGGGAGCCGGGCCGCCGTCGCCGCCTCCGCCACCAGAGGGAGCCGGGCCGCCGTCGCCGTGCTACCTTGGAGATTCGGGGCCCCCTCAACCAAAGAAGGCTTGGGGGCTCCGACATCAACCCCGCCCACCACCACCCACCATAACAGCCCACCCAAGGGACATAATTGGACTCTTGGGGGGAGGGGGGTGGGGAGGGTGGGGGGAAGGGGGGAGTTGGCCGATTGCGGCCGGTGTACGTTGTACATGGGGGGAGGTGTGTGGCAGAGCAAAGCTCTGCCCTTTAAATTGGCAGGGATGGGGTTAACTTCCCCTGCCTGCCTGGGTTTATTATGTTCAGGTGGCTGGGGTTGATTAGTTGATTAGGTTGATTAACGATCAATCAGCGCCCAGCCACCTGATATAAAAGGAGGCCTCTGCTTCTCATTTGGGGAGAGGGAGCTGAGGAAGCAGGTTGTTTTTTTTTGGTTGTTTGGAAAACTTGAATCCAGTGAAGGCATTGCCCAGCCTGGAAACTGTTATTTTTGAAAATTTTGTTTTTTGTCTTTCTTTGTGTTTTAAATTGTTTTGTTTTGGCCCTTGTGCCCTTTCATTTTGTGTTTATTTATAATAAGTATATTTGTTTGAACTGAAGTCTGTCTCTGGGCCTCTATCCACTCGCCAGCGTGCCACATTCCCCTTCTAAGAACGTGTCATTTCTGCACATGTAATTCAAATGGCAGTACCTTCCAATGGGGGAGCAGTGTTCAGAACCTGGGTACTGCATGAGGGTCATTTGCTAAAGCAGAAGGAAACACACCACATTTACTCCCATGGCATGAATAGAATGTTACCCCTCTTTAGGTATACCTGATAGACTTTCTTGTCTAGAGCAATGCATGTCCTCATAGTATAACACTGAAGCATGGCAGGATGTTTTATTACCAGATACACCACAGAAGTCTGTTGGAGATGCTCCATCCACTATTATGTCAGCAACATGCTTTCAACATTTCCAGGCATTTAGGTTATGAAAGGGGGTTACGAACAAACACAACTACAATGCAGTTTAGAAATATGCACACACACATAACTCACCTTTCAGTTGCGCTGTGCTCTGGCTCTTCAGTACATCATCGAAAAGCCTCCTGGCATATTCAAGACGTGCATGAAACAGGTTGAGCAAAGATTAGTTTTGCCATCATTGAGTTTAATATCCACCTTTTCCATTCTGGATGCTCACCACGGTAATGGCTGCCACTGCCATAGCTTTTACAGACACAAATACCCACAGGTGGGTTGAATGGATCAACAAGGCGGCATTGGCCCACTTTAACCATTCAGGTGTGTTTTAAGTACATGTGGGTTACTTGTTAGTATATTATTAAATGTGATAACTATGGATAACTACTTTCACAGGAGAAAGCTCATGTACTTTCATATCTGTTCTGAAAGTGACATTTAGCTTACAACATTAGCATATATGTGTAAATTAGACCAAATGCAAATGCGGTGTTAATTCTCAATACAGGTTTACTTGAAAAGAAAAGAAACAGGGGGTTCCTGTTGGGCAGCAACAACAAACAGCGGCAGGACAAAATAAGACAGACAAGACAAAGGAACTGGACACACAACAAATCCTGCATTGCTGCAGGTGTCCGGATCGCTATTATTGCTTTATTATAGGTATGTTGAAGCAATGTAAGTTATACTGATCGGTTTAACTAGTTACCTTCCAGAATTAAATACAAACGCATACTATCTTCACATTTATGTCGTTTACAGTAATAAGCTGTAATTTCTACAAGCTGTTTCCCCGTGTATTCCACACCCCCATGCTAGGTGCCGGTATCGCGTTCACTAATCCTGCACGTTGCTCTCAAAGCCCCTCTCTCACGGCTGCTCTTCTATTGTTTACAGTGCGGCTCTGCTCCAGCGCAGCCCCTTGATCAATCTGCAGCGGATGCGCAGTCTCCCCGCCCAGAGCATGCGGGACCTCTGTTGTCAGGTCCAGTTGCGTTCAAGCAGTTTGCCATACTGGGGCAGGTTTTGCGCGCAGACTCACGTCATTTGACGCGAGGTCGACGTAGGCTCCCAAAAGTCTGCGCGACATGAACGCAGCCGCTGCATGCGACACAGGACCGGTTGATAAAGGACTACACCAACTCTAACATGGGGGAGGGGGGTAACCTGAAATCAAGTTGCATTCACTGGGAAAAGTATAGAGCTACAAACAGTTCTTTTACGCTGTTACAATTGGAAGTGTTGTTTAATTTGAAATAAAAGGTTTCCGTTATCACAATTCCCTTTGCGGTTCGTATTAGATGAATTGCCAGACCGCGCTGCGCGGTTTGTGTTTTGCGGTTGGTATATCCCTGGCTGTTCTGTGGGAGGCAGAGCCGCTCAGACACTGAGGGAGAGCAGAGAGGAGGTAAGCGAGGCTTTATTGAGTTTACAACGTGTTTTCAAACTACAGAAAGCTGTTATCTGGTGTTATTTTGGAAGGGCCGGGTTGGTGTGGGTAGGAGCGCTTTGTTTTGTGTGTGTTGTGTTTGTGAAGCGGCGGGCCCAGTGCTGACAGATTGGCGGGTTTCCAGACAGATTGTTCTTGGGTTGAGAAACTCTCGCGAGTAAATATTGTCTTTGGCGGTCTGGTTATTTTTGTCCTGCAGGGAATTCAGAGACTAGCAATCGGGGATTTTTAAACGAAATCAAATGTATTTTCCGTAACAAACAATATTTCACTGCCTCGAGGGCGTTGAAGTGTACCGTAATGATGGTAATATGAGCGCTTCCAAAACGTGAATACTGTGCAGATCCCATCGTTTCACACTTACTGAACACGCAGGGGAAACCGGCTTTCTGTCCATTTAATGAGTTTGAAGTCATTTAAAACATACTTTAAATTTAGTGTATCTGTGTTTTCTTTACTAGTTTTGTTCTGCTGGTATCATTTAAAACACTGAGGGAGACCTCGATTCCAAACTCGTGTTGTGGAGCCTCACACAGTGTTTTTAATATTGCTGTGTGAAAGAAACACGTTTTAATTTTGCTACAGGATATCTGGTGCTACACGAGGCTAAAATAAATACCAGTTTACAAGCCTTTCTTTCAGACAGTGTTGCACTTTCTTGATCACCTGGGGAGTGAAATTGTCCCCTCCCCTTGAACGTCTTCTTTCACAGTAATTTAAACTGTATTCTTGTAATCTCATAGTGCTGTAAAGCAAATAATATATGAAGTATAAAGTAAATCTCTGTTCTCCTTGAACTAGACTAACACATTTTGAGATGTGGAGTGGCTGCTAACGGCTCTCATCTGAAGAGAAGAAAGGACACGTTCACTGACGAGACGGTCAGAGCGAGTGACTAGAGCCGGGCTGCACACCCCACTGACAATACCTGAAGTGAGCTTCTCTTTCTTTATTCATTCCACTTTTAAATCAGTTTCGTACTCGGCTTGTTGTCTAATTGTAGCTGAGTGTGTCAGAACAGTTAATGTGTTGCTTGGCAGGATTGGGACTGTGTGCAGTGCTTTCTTTATTGTTGTGACATTTTTGCTTAATATTACAGAAACGTATCTGAAATGCTACGAGTTTAGTCTCTGTTGTTGTCACAGATTAAAAAGGGATGTTCACTTGCTTTTAGATTCATTTCTCAGATCTTTTCCACGACTCATTTGTGACTTTCTTAAATCAGCAATCTTATGCAAGTTATTGCTTTGCACACAGAGGTGCCTCAAATCTATACTGGCAGTAACATTCTAAACATTTAGTCTTGTTTGTAATAAGTAAAAACATTAGAAGGGCTATTCCATGAAAAAGCAACATTTTTAGAAGTCCGTCTTCCATACGCTTCAGGTATCAATGGTAGATGAATGTTTTAGTCACACATCCTGTAAATGCGTCACGTTTTGACTCTTTGGGTTTGTGATACCAAGTTCCTGATAATACATTGTCTTGCGATAAAGGAAAATATTTTAGTGATTCAAAATAATGGTGTTTAAATAAAACCAAATGTCACAGCCCTAACATTTCCTTGGTAAAGTTTCTATAGAAGTTGCATACTATATTACATTTTGTTCAAACTTTGTTTGCAAAGCTAACTTTGAAATATATGTTATAGTATAAAAACGTTGACCCTTTCTTAATAGTAAGTGCCCAGATTAATGTTCTGGACGTGGCTGTTCTGGTCTTGACTGGTAGTAAACTTGATGATATTGCAAAGTAATCCCATGTCTTCTCATGCACAAGCTCAATATTAATTGTAATCACTGAAGGGCACCATAGCACTTTGTCATGAGACCATATGAACAGATCACAAGACCAAACAATCCTGTCGCTCATTTTAATGGGGATTAAAGTGTTTTTCTTTCATGTTGACGCTCCTCCTTAGTAAAATGTCCAGCACTGTGCAGTGGCGCTAGTTACAATGACACAGTTCGTGGCAATGTGCTGAAAGCACGCGTACGCTCAAATACACGTACCTTTAAACTGAAGTGACATCATGTTAGTTCAGTCACTTCATTCAAAGCACTTGGATTGCACTTTGCATTCTGCATCTCGTTATTATAACAATTCAGGACGCACTTCAAGAAGTTTTATTTATTTCTGTGCAGCTTACATGTTTTTATTTAATATGGGTGCACTGATAACACTATGTAACACAATTTTTGTTCCTGGGTAGTAAGTGTTATTTCCTAATTGCTTATGCCTCAAAAGTATAGAAAATGGCTATTCCCCACAAACTTTGCTTTTGTGACCAGGACAGTGATATTTCAAAATATCACTATTTCCAATGGGAAAACGGGCAAATGTGTGTCTTTTCGTTCACATAAAGTCAGAAAAAACAACATATGAATCCAAATTCACATGTATTTATACTAAAGTAATACAAAAATGACTACAAAAGATTTAGAAGTGAGTAGTTTTTCGAGATTTACGATTATACTGTATTTACTGTAAAACTACTCACTTCTAAATCATTTGTAGCCATTTTTGTATTACTTTAAATACGTGTTAATTTGGATTCATATGTTGTTTTTTTCTGACTTTATGTGAACGAAAAGACACACATTTGCCCGTTTTCCCATTGGAAATAGTGATATTTTGAAATATCACCGTCCTGGTCACAAACTACGCAGGAACAAAAAAAAAAAAAATTGTTACATGGTGCAATCAGTAGTCTATCGGCATGGCGCTGATATAAGGGAAAAAAAAACACCGATATTCGTGCTTGATTCTTTTCCAGTGGAGAATTACGTTTTTGGTCAGGCATGCTTACTAATGACGCAAGAACATTGCGACACTCGTCCCAGTGCTGTGAAGGTGTGATCATCCTCATTGAGACACTCATTGTCCCAGTGCTGTGAAGGTGTGATCATCCTCATTGAGACACTCATTGTCCCAGTGCTGTGAAGGTGTGATCATCCTCATTGAGACACTCATTGTCCCAGTGCTGTGAAGGTGTGATCATCCTCATGAGCGTGCCCTGTTGTTTTGTGTTTGTTTAAATGTTTTATTTACTATTATTTAATAGAAAGAACTGAAGGCCGTAGCGTTTCAGTTGTGCCCCGCCAATACCTGTTTGTTTTGGTTTTGTGTTTCTGGTCTGACATCACCCACTGCAGGTCATTTTGTTCACAGTGTCCTATTAAAAATAACACCTCTGCAATCATTTTAGTCTTGATGGAATGCAGAAAATAACTAAACAGATGTGGCAGTGAATTAACAAAGTGAAACAAGTCAGAGTTTTAGCTTTAAAACGCCTACATAAGTTGAGATTTTTTTGTGCATTTTAAAATTAACACGAGAACCTCCAAAATTTCTGACTGGTTACAGCCGCCACAACGGTTCATTTAGTGTCTATTTTAACACAGCTTCGATATGTCAACCAAAAAAAATCAGGTAGAACTTCATATTTTTATTTATGAACACCATATATAACATTTGCACAGCAAAAACACTGTAGATACATTTTTTCCAAAAAGAGGACATATACATGAATATGAAACACTAATGAACAATGTAATAAAATGAACATTAGACAATAAACTACTGTGTACACATGTGTAGAAAGTTGCCTGCACATACAACATTGCAAAAAATAAATAACTAGTTATAAAAATAGCATAAAACAAAAATATAACAAGCGACGTGAATGCGCTTTGAGGGAAACAGAGTTCAAAGGCATTAATCTATTACAGCTGTCTAATTAGTACAATCCACACAGAAAACACACTTTTCAACTTTTACCAGCGCAACTTTAATTTTAATAAATAAATTTAATGTTTAAACAGACCTGCAAAATCCTAATTTTATTCTGCAACCTACCTGTGAAAAATACGTAAATTTACTGTGATTTAAGTAGACCACTATTTATAAGGAGTGCAGCCAGTCTGTTTGGGGCTGCTGAAGAGTGAAGAGCCTGGTTGGGAGTGTGTTCAACCGTAAAAAAAAAAAAAAAAAAAAAAAAGGTAGTGTTAACCTTTGTGTAGTGTTTGTGTGTTCAGAGGTAAACAGCTTAGCTGTCCTGTTGTTAGTTTAGGTTCCTGTTGGTCTTTTAGGGGGAAAAAAGAGCTAGGTGTTTGTTTTGTTTATTTATTTATTTATTTATATTTAGTTTTGGTGTAAATATTGAAAATAAAGCACAAGCGCTTTGAAATTCCACTTCTGTGTCCTGGGTCCTGTTTTTAAAGGGGCAACGAACTACGGAGAGGTGCAGCTCATTTACATCATATGCAGTAAAACACTGCAAATCTGAACATCAATAAAGTGATGCCTCTGATTTCCCAGCACAGTACTGGTGCTGCAGAACACAGCCTGCAGAGCTGAATCAAAGCATTCTGCAAAACACACCCGCTACAGACAGAGCTAACTTTGTTGCTGGTATTTAATAAATAGTTGCTGTTTTCGAAGATGCTGCTCCCCTAGATGTTTGGATTGCAATGTTTTACTGTGTTCTATGTATAATATGTATCTTTGTAAATACCCCCAACATTTAATCTCAACGTTGTGTTATAAGCCATTACAAAGAAACATTTTCAAGTATAATGTCTACATATAGGCGTGTTAGTGATATGAGCAAGTTTCTGAAAACAGTGATTTAATTTCCTGCAAAGGGTGAAAGTGCTCTTTTAATGAGATTCTGTAAGTTTCAGTAGTTTGACATGTACAGCAGTAGCTGACAACAGTTACATCATTATATAATAATTGGATTGTTAGGGAACTTGGAAATAAATTACCTGCTTCAAAAATCATGCTGTTAGTTGGATGGGAAAATGTTTATTTGCATGTAAAGCATTATATTATGTGAAGATTGGAACTAAGTTTTAGGTTACCAATACTCAGGATAATTCAAATTAATAGTAGAAGATGCTGAACTGAAAAATGCTGTCAGTCTGTCTGCTGGGTAGATTGTCTGTGGAAGGTTCCCAGCCCAGAATGAAGAAAAGGAGACTCTCGCTCTCTAAACTAGGAGGGCTATCCTTGCCTCCTCTAGAGAAATATTATTTGGCTGAATAGCTATATTCGGTGCAATACTGGAATTTCAAAAATGTTAATGCCGGATATACTCACATGAAACCATCTGGAAAACTATCTGACTATTCACTTGTCACGAAATCCGTGGGTTCAGATTTCTTTACATACTCTTTCCATATCGCTCAGCATATACTCTTATCTCAGGGGAGATGTTAGGAGGACAGAGATGATATTACTGCTAGTTGGGTATTGTTCCACACTGGACCCGCAATATATCCAGATGACTAATATACCACTCAAGAAATTGACAGACTCATGTATTTAAAGTTTTTTTACGAATCGGAGTATGATCAGTACTCCTTCGGTTTATTAACGGTTAAATATTGGATAGAGTAGTTACAGGCTACTTCGTATCCCCAGCTGACAGACACACTGGGTAATCCAGAGTCTTAACAGATATCAACGTTAACACTTTAATACATGGATATATGATGTATTCAAGGCCGACAAGCGGGCCAAGAACATGTCACTTAAAGTACCCAATGGTCTATTTCAGTACATTCAACAATTCACTCTCATTTCTAAAACATAGCGTGAGTCCCTTATAGCAATACATGGAATACATGTGAGAATAATAATAACTGATTAATGCTTACCCTTGAATATAGATCTTAAAAGGATAGGGCTGTCTTCACCAGGCAAATTAAACTGAGTTCATTCAGCTCAATTGTGTTTTGGTTTGCAGAAGATGGACCACCTTACTCTGTCTGTGATGAGTGTGGTGGTCTATTGTAATTTACCTAGGAGTTATATAGGTTTTTCATCCCATTGGAATACATGGGACGCCTCAGTTAAATCCAGTCATTAATCAGTGAGACAGTTCTTATCCATTTTACAAATAATAGTTTTTTAAAAGATCCGGACTAACTTTTCAGAATTAATAGGCGTCATATACTCAAACAAATCACATGTGTTTCAACTCTTATGATCTCACTGCTTGTTTTCCTCCGAGCCCCTCCTTTATCTGAAAAGTTAAGTGAACCAATGTTCCCAGGATCTTGGTTTATAATATAAAAACACTACTGTTATATGTGCATGCAAAACACTATTTTTATATGTGTTATATATGAGAGATGTTCTTAATATGTGACATCATCTTCTAATTGATTATATTTTACTAAATTAAGGTATGTGTTTCTTTTTTAACCTCATATTGTTTCATCATTTTATTAATGAGTCAGTTTTAATTCCAGATACCAATGTCTAACAGAGTATTTGACAAAAGATTGTATAAGTCAATTAGTTTCTCTAAGTTTAAGTGGTAATAGTTTTCATTAGAATTATTTATCCCTTAAAATTTGTACTAACCAGGCTCTGACCTGTACCTGACTTTTGAATGTACTATTCCAAGCAGTTTTTCACAATTTCTTGCTTTTTACAAAGCCAGAGTCTGTGAAAACACTCTTTAGATTTATGACCTACGAACGTCTGTTAAGCCATAATTTTTGCATATTATTTCTAGATATATTCTTATCTGTGCTAAACCACTAACTCCATAAACCCTAAATTCCAAATCTAGAAGACTTGCAGCTTTGCTGAAGTGGAACCCAAGGACATTCCTCCTTTTTGATAAGGCGAGAGGCACCCTTTTTAAATGCAGCAGTTTCAAAGAACCACATTATAAGGACTCCATCTATCATTAGACAATAGTAACAAGGTACATTACAGTATATCATTACAAACTTAACACAAAAACATAACACAACACCTTTTATATTCTATAATTCAGTGGATATCATAATGTCTAGAGGTCTTGTTGTTCAATAGAAGGAGAAAGAACCTGTATCATTTTCCCATTCAATCAATTATCGAATACTGCTCCAGCTTTTAATCTTCTTATCACTAAAGTCATGAACAAGCAAGAATACTTGTCAGTTTTAAATAATATGTTTTCTATTATAGCAAATACTTAAAACATATTAGTAATCTTATGAAATCAAATAATTATTTTTAGTTTCAAATATCATGTTATCTAAAAAAGGGGTTAATCATTTATTTTATTAATTTATAATACCTTTGTGTCTAATTACTATTCTTTAACTATTATGAACTATAAACAGTATCAATTAGCACTGAACCTGTTTCATTATAAGATAATCTTTCAATTAATTTACTTCAGTTTAACAGTTGCTCCTAGAATTTATAATATCACTTTATTTCTTTGGTGATTCCGTCTAGGATTTAAATACAAACATTAACCAGTATAACTGCATTCGACTCTTATATTTTTATAATGACTGAACTAGGCTTGACACTGTTCTTTGTTCATACAAAATCCAGCCGAGACTGTTTTTTTTCTTAAGATTTTGGTTGTTCAAGGATTAATGTTAATTTGTTGTGATAAAGAATCCCTTTCTTATCTTATTTTGTTGAAACATAAATTTGTAAATTAACGTTCACTTTTTAGCCAGAATGGTGCTTTTTATCAAGTGTCATGCTTTCCAAAGATAAGATATACAAGTGGTAAATCATTCATTATATATTTTCTTAGAAATTCCCATTTTACTAAGTACTTAATTAAAAACATGCGTAGACTGACCTATTTCATGGAACAAGAGAGCCATCTACTAGTGGTACAAGGATACTCCCTCTTTATCCCTCCTTCCAAAAAGCCTCTAACACTTCATTTTTATATCAAAGTTCATTCCATATTTTAAATTGCCTAGTCCATGTTCAGGGTATCCCCATGTTCCCAGCAGGATTCAACTTCTGTGCCTGGTTCAGCTCTGGTTGGTTCCAAAAATACCATCACAGGTCTCTTTATCCAAAGTTTAGCATCACAGGTGTGAGACGCCATCTTCCTCACCTTGTACCTACAAGATACTTGGACACGCTTAGCTGGGACACCTTCTACACATTCCAATTTACCTAGATGTGCCCATTTCACTAAGTGACCTCATTCACAACTCATACACTCAATCCACTTAATATCTTTTGGGTTTACATTTAAATGAGAGAAAAAACTCCTGTAGAATCATTGCATTCAAACAAGATATTACAGTGTTTAGCCAAATGATGCAGGCTGGACAAAGTCTGGGCCCAGTCACTGATGACTTGCTTTGGCACATATTGCATGCACACATAACAAGAGGATTGTGTTTTAATATGTGTGTCAGGGTTACTTATGCACCATGTACAATAGTTCTGGATCTGTACACATTGTTACTATACATTTCTTTCTGCTCACACAAGGTCACTTTGCGAGGTATGCCTTCCATCCAGAATACTGAAGAAGGCCAAAACTCACTGCTGTTCATATTTTCTGGTATCCAATTGCTGTTCTGCCTCACATCATCAGTTAGCAGACACAATACAACTGAGTCTAAATCAGTTGATGAACCATGAGCCTTAGCTGCTGAGATCCTCCATACAAAGGGATTCAATGTTTTACTGACCAGCTTAGCTGATTCAGCGTCACTAGCGACACACTCCTAACTGGTCCTAAAAAAGAGGTGTTAGAAATCATTCATATATGAACCATGATGTAATGGGGATGGTAGACGCCCATTTTAAGGTGTTTTAAATAAGTCTCCAACAGCCAATCAGGGATGATTTTATATCCTTTCAAAACAAAAGTAGTTAGATAGACAGAACGCTAGATGAGTGAGATTTTTTTTTTCTCTGTCGGGAGATTCGGCAATCGCAAGTACAAGCTTACCAGAAATCAAACTAAAACTGTAAACCCAAAAATAAATTAGCAAAATATTAAATGTCATGAAATATTCATAGGATAAACATTAGACGACTGTTGAGTCAAAATGCATTTCACTGAAGCCCCAGGCCAAGAGAAATTCCTTTTTATTATTTCAGTGTCTTCGGTTTGGGTTTAGATGACTGTATATACCATGATTTTAAAGTGCAGCATTACCGGAGAGCAGACTACGTTGCTTTACAGAACCAGGAATGCTTACCAACTGTGGCAAAGTGGTTTGCAGTGTGCAGGTGCAGAAGTGATGTGGTGTGTAATTTTCAGACAAAGATTTGTAATCCAGTTGATTTGATTTTTAGCAATCCAGGTCTGATGACCAAATAATGATCCCCAGCAATACACAGCAGTGCATAGCGCATGGGGTAAATAATAACGGGTTTGCAGTCCCAAATAATACACGCAAGTATCCTTCCCACAATGTACAAACACAGTCACCAGTCCTGGGTGCGTGCTGTAGTGCTCGTGGTGGGTGATACAGTTTATTGTGTGACAATAGTGCAGTGCTGTTCCGGGTTTTGTGCTGGCTCTTGGCGACAGCTCCAGAACGTGTTAGCCATCTATTAATACAACAAGAAACAATTATAGACAAAACAAACACTCCCGATAAATGATCATGATATACTACAGGTCCTTCTGGGTTATTTTCTCATAACCGTGCTGTCACACATGACCCCTTGGTAAACGAATGCAGCTGCCCCTCCAATCTGCGACTGCCACATCATTTCCCTTCCTGGCTGAGTTAATGCACCAGAGTTCCAGCCCCTTTCTAGCTGGCCGACTTCTCTTGAACCCTGGGAAAGAACAGTCAGGCCAGCACGTCCAAGGTACTCTGTTCTTAGCGCCCTCACAAGTCGGGAGGGAGATTTACGACCAGGAATCACTGTATTTCTGTTGACAGATCTATAAGATGTTGAACTTATTCAAAATTCTCAAAATTTGAGCGATGGTACAAATTATATTTTAAAAATGTGGTTTTTTGTAAAGGCTTTTCTTTTTTTTTTTTTTTTTTTTTTTTTTTTTTTTTTACGAACCCTAAACGTCAATTTTTTATTTAGATTTATTCATGCTTAAGTATTAAACTTGAAAAGGTATATTTACGCACAACAAATATTGAATTGCCTTTTGCGCTTTTTTTTTTTATCAAAGTGAGACTTCCCCCCCCACGGGCAACAAGGCGCCTGTTTGTAACAACATACACTGTTGTAATGTAATAAAAATAATTTTAATATAATTAAAAAAAAAAAAAAAAAAAAGAAAAACCGGTACGTAAACGTCCTGGGTAATGCAGACAAACATTACGAGTGTTTGTTGTGATGATTATACATCCTACTAATATTTTCGCATTGGCTACTAAAAGCATACTTTGTACAATCGGATACAATGTAGCCTGTATAGTGAAATTTTAACATTAATGAACATAATTTTATGTAATACAATTTTTTTATATTAATATATATATATATATATATATATATATATAATCTATATATATATGTATATATATATATATATATATATACACACACACACACATAATAAATTCTTTTATATGTAAAATACAGGTACATGGATTTGTGATTATTAATTGTTCTGTTACAAAAGTTATCAATACATTTTGGGATTTTTCACATTTGTTTCCCTTAGTACGGTACTATAAATCGTTAGTCTATAGAAAGGGTTAGACTAACTTAGTCTCGTACTTAGTATCCTGTAGAGGGCAGCAGCAGTTATTTTTTGGTTCATTGCAATTGAGACCTTTTTTAGTACGCAACTGGAGACTAACTTCAGCCGCCAAGTTCGTTGCAATTGGTTAACTTGTGTACTAGTTTAGTAGGGAGCCGCATACTAACCAAGTGACACACATCTCTAAAGAGATATGTGAAGAATACAGTGAACAAGGGGTGGGGCTTGGCTGGAGATACAGTACTGAGTGTCCTTTTGCAATTCAATGCCTTTTATACCTGTTTTACTCTGAAAAGAAAATATTTTAAACAGCACGTGTAAAATAAACATTGTGTGAAAATAAGTTGGACCTGAGGTGCCTGCCAAGCGCTGAGTAAATGGACTGCAAAGGGTTAAATGTCTGATATGCATGTTTTCAGTGCTCCACTCCATTTCTGAATTAAATCGTATTTGGCACAGAACGACCACCTTGAAGTAGAAACACACAAGTAACGCAAATTACTTTTATTGTTGATTTTTGTTGATTTAACCACTTCCGCCTCTGTGTGTTTGTAGGGGGAATTTGGTTGATATGACATCATCGGGCACGCACTGCAGTTCATGGGCTATGCACACACATACGGGGCCAAAGCCAGCCTAGGTCAGTGCACAAGTGTAAACGGGGACTTAAATGATAAGAATCTTTGAATCTGATCGAGCCTAAGCCAATTCAGGTCTGAGTTGTAAGTGTAAAGAGACCAGTGGAGAACACATCATAACACTTAATTTCATTTTCTGTTTTCAGGACTTCATTATCCAGGTGAAAGCCAAGGAAGAAAGATGGAGTCTGTTTACATTAAGCTGGAGGAGGTTCTGGAATTGGTACCTATCTGCATTAAACAGGAGATGCCTGAACTGAAGCCTGTCCACATTAAAGAGGAAGAGACTGAACTGGAGCCTGTCCACATTAAAGAGGAAGAGACTGAACTGGAGCCTGTCCACATTAAAGAGGAAGAGACTGAACTGGAGCCTGTCCACATTAAAGAGGAAGAGACTGAACTGGAGCCTGTCCACATTAAAGAGGAAGAGACTGAACTGGAGCCTGTCCACATTAAGAGACTGAAGAGCCTGAAGAGACTGAACTGGAGCCTGTCCACATTAAAGAGGAAGAGACTGAACTGGAGCCTGTCCACATTAAAGAGGAAGAGACTGAACTGGAGCCTGTCCACATTAAAGAGGAAGAGACTGAACTGGAGCCTGTCCACATTGAAGAGGAGTCTATTGACTTGTTTTTTAAGGATATAGAAAACGAATCCCAGCCAAAGAGATCACATCAATGTAATGAATGTGGGAAGAGTTTCAGCCGGCCAGGAAGCCTGAAAACACACCAGAGAATTCACACTGGAGAGAGGCCGTATCATTGTACTGAATGTGGGGAGAGTTTTAATCAGTCAGGAAGCATAAAAAGACACCAGCGAATGCACATTGGAGAGAAGCCGTATCACTGTTCTGACTGTGGAAAGAGCTTCCGTGAGTTAGGAATCCTAAAAAAACACCAACGAATTCACACTGGAGAGAAGCCGCATCACTGTGTTGAATGTGGGAAAAGCTTCACTGACAAAGGAGAACTAAAAAAACACCAGCGAATTCACACTGGAGAGAAGCCGTATCACTGTGTTGAATGTGGGAAAAGCTTCACTGACAAAGGAAAACTAAAAAAACATCAGCGAATTCACACTGGAGAAAAGCCGTATCACTGTACTGAATGTAGGGAGAGATTTAGTCAGTCAGGAAACCTAAAAACACACCAGCGAATTCACACTGGAGAGAAGCCATATCATTGTTCTGAATGTGGGAAGAGTTTTAGGCAGTCAGGAAGTCTAAGTAAACACCTGCGAATTCACACTGGAGAGAAGCCGTATCACTGTTCTGAATGTGGAAAGAGCTTCCGTGAGTTAGGAGTCCTAAAAAAACATGAACGAATTCACAGTGGAGAGAAGCCGCATCACTGTGTTGAATGTGGGAAAAGCTTCACTGACAAAGGAAAACTAAACAAACACCTGCGAATTCACACTGGAGAGAAGCCGTATCAATGTGCTGAATGTGGAAAGAGCTTCCGTGAGTCTGGAAACCTAAATATACACCAACGAATTCACACTGGAGAGAAGCCGTATCACTGTGTTGAATGTGGGAAAAGCTTCACTGACAAAGGAAAACTAAAAACGCACCACCGAATTCACACTGGAGAGAAGCCTTATCACTGTTTTGAATGCGGACAGAGATTTAATCAGTTAGGCAACCTAAAAACACACCAACGAATTCACACTGGAGAGAAGCCATATCACTGTTTTGACTGTGGGGAGAGCTTCAGTCATTTAGGAAGCCTAAACAAACACCGGCAAATTCACTCTGGAGCCAGCTTCCCTCCCTCCCAGTCCCTTACCTCTCCACCCTGCATTTGAGTACAGTACTTGCCCGTTATAATGCACCTCATTATAGTGTGGAATCGGTTATACACAGTAAGGTTGTGGCTCCCATTTGCTCCATAATGCCATTATACTAGCCCTTTTATACTCGTTATAAGGTGGAACAAAAATAGCACGGTCTTGTAACTATAGCTGCCCACTATAGTGTTATAAAGGGTGAGCGCTATGTAGAGCTATCTCTTTCTCTCTCTCTTTTAAATTGCATTCCCTGACTCAAGATGGCTTCCCATCTACCTGCATGGACCTGTCAGAACTACCTTTAAAAGTTTAAAAAAGTGGTCAAAATGTAAAGAAAAATTAAAAAATAAAACAGTGGTCAAAACACCTTATAATTAAAAAATGAACACACCACACACCTTATATAAAAATTTTTAGCAACACATGGGAACACGTAACACAATAAAATAAAAAAACGTCCTTATGTGCCCTTTAACTACTGAGAACCTCCAAGCTTGTAATATACTGGAGCCCTGCTTCAATGCAATGGGATTGAAATACAATTCCTATCGATTTTATTGGTTAAATTGCTGTATGTGGAATTGACAGCCCCACAATATTAGAGCTGTATAACTATACTATAAAACATGAAAGGTTTGCAAGATTTTTCCATTATTACTGCATTCACTGTTTACAGTTTTGAATAATTGATCTAAACAATCTGCAGAATGAAGTTGCCTCAGACTTTTTGACAGTAACAGAGCTGGTGCTTTTGTGGAATCATTAGATGTTTATTCCTTTTGGGCAAAATATGGCTTGTTTGCTTGTATTTTGTATCAGTATGCTGTCATTAGAGTGACAATACAGTACATCCTGAGACAGGCTTACCTATTTAGAAAGGGTTTCATTGACATTGAGTTTGAGTTCCTGTACGTTTTCCAGTATCTGTGTATATAAAGGACAGATTATTATGTTTCCATTACCTCTATGTAAAAGGTTTGTCGTTGTTTAAACTGTCAGTGATTCATGAGATACAGATCTGCAGTGGAACTGAACAAACCCAAGAGACACATTGAACAATACAAGCTTGCCAAAGGGAGGAGATGCTGCTGAAGGTTTGATAATATGGGCTTGTGGTGAATATTCCCTGAATATCATATTAATACATGAAAGTGTATTATAAATGAAATCTCTGTGTCTTGAAGAAAAAGGGCTTCTTTCCTGCAGACATACTGAACTGTGTGACCAGTGAACAAGGTGACCAGGGCTAGGTGGCAGCTGGACTGGGTTAGGCTGAAAGGACAGTTGAATTCTGTACAGATAATTCACAACTGCCACAAGTGTTTTGACACGAGGAAGACAACGTATCGCCGTCCGAGCGAAAAAGGACATTAAACGTCAAAGGACTGGGTTTTAACAAGCAAGATGCACAAATGACCTCATGCAGACAGCTACCTAGCATAGAGAAAGGCTGTAAATACTCAAGCAAAACTAAACATGTGCTTCACTTTGATTGCTAAACTAATTGCTGTCACTCTGCTATGCCAGGCTGCAACTTTGGGACTCTGACTGAGAACAGGACCCAAAAAGGGAAGGCAAGCTAGTAAACTACCAAATGCAAGGAGCCTGAGGCCTGGCTGGAGGACTGCCGGAAAACTTAGAGGCTTTCATCAGACAGACAAGTCCGAGTCTGCTGTATCTAAGCCAGTAAAGTTCCAGTTGCATTTTCCGGTTGCATTTTCTCATGAAACTAAATTGATTTTAACATTCACATGCAATTGAACTGTTACTTGTTTAGTTTGCACACCTTGCATGTGGAATAACTTTTTAGTGAAACTTGATGAACTAACTATAAGTAATCTACCTCATAGTTGTATGAAGAATTTATTTTAAAGTGTTTATTTATCGTTAAACAATGTACTATTAATAAGCGTAGTGTGATCTATTGTAAGATTGTCTGACCATTTCAGTTTAGGGTGTGTGTGTGTGTGTGTGTGAGTATAAGCAGTATAATATTTCACTGGCCCTGCTAGATGCTTTAACACAGGCTGAGAGCTTTGACTTGTGTTTAATGCTTAGAAAACAAAGAGATTGACTTTCTGACTTTTCTGATTTCTGTTTTAATATTTGTGCTCTGAATACAATACTACTATAGATGAAACATTTCTTGTGTTTAGAGTGTGGGTTCGTAGTAAATCTTTGATCTTGTAGCATTAATTAAATAGTTTTTGTAAGAGAACTAATCAACCTAGATAAAACTCTGAACTATCAATTATAGAATTGTTCTTAGAGGCTTCATGAAATGAGCAATGTAATTCCCTGTGTATGCTGGAATTCCTTTGCTAGTGTATCATGATGTAAGCCCTGCAGTGTGGGCTCAGTCTTTGCTTGTTCTCAGTGTGAGAGTTGAGCTGCATTTCCAGTGTCCTGAGCTGGGCTTTGAACCCACTGGGGACGCAGCTGAGAACAAGCCAGACCCACGACTCGGGATTTTGTTTTAGATAAAATAATGAGATGAGAAACCTTATAGACAGAACTCTTTTTTTATTGATTTTCTTGATTTCGTTTCTATGAACTTATTAAGACGTAGAATCACCGCATTGTGTTTCAATTTGAACATTTTCACTTTTCTATTAAAAAGCACAGCTGTCTATTAGAAATACACTACAGCTGACCAAAGGTTTTTCCTCGCTGTAGAATGAACTAAATTTGCTTCATAAGTTGAATGAAACCTGCTGAATAATGTTACATTAACATATTGAATTACACACCACTGTGTAGTTTTCCATATCCTGAATGAAAAACAAACAAAAATGGACTTCAACATCTAATATGAAGTACTGGTAGACTTTTATGATATCATTGTGCAGTTTCTTTGATTACACGATGGTAAATAAAAGTTTTGAATTATGTTGATATAGTTTCTATTATTATTATTAATTATACTGAAAATTCTAGGTGATGCTAAACTTGTTGCCAGCACTGTGCATGTAAATCAGCGCTGCCATTAAAACAGAATGGTTGAAGCTTTATATATTGTGTATCAATTTCATTCTATAAGAAAGTGTGAAGTGTAGATCATGCTATTAAAGGAGACCACATTTCATTATTCAGAAGCCACTAATAAACTTTGCATTGATTTTACACTGAACTGTTGTGAAGTGTGTTTTCTCTATTGCTTTACTGCTCGGCTCCACTATTTGTGCTGCCTGTCTAGGAGAAGAGAACTCTATTAATCCAAACAGCATGCAGATTTATTTAGATTGGATTTGGAGCAATGGATCCTCAAACAGGTTTGGACTGTACAGGTATGTCATGCATGTGGAAATGGCAAAAACAACAAACAAAATCCATTGTTATTTTAAAACATTGAGGTCACAGAATATGACTGATGTATTTTTTCTAAAAATGTCACTACAGTGGTGTTTCATGTGGAGAGCTTTTGGAAACACATTTAGAAGCACACTTTAGAGTTTCTGATTACTAAAAATGTGTGTTTTATTTTTGATCAAATGATCAAGTGGTGCAGAAAGTAACATATAACAATAATAACACCGTGTAACAAATTTTAATTTTTATTTTGTTCCTGGGTAGTAAGTTATTTCCTAATTGCTTATGCACTGTATTTACAGTATAATCGTAAATCTCGAAAAACTACTCAATTCTAAATCTTTTGTAGTCATTTTTGTATTACTTTAGTATAAATACATGTTAATTTGGATTCATATGTTGTTTTTTTTCTGACTTTATGTGAACGAAAAGACACACATTTGCACGTTTTCCCATTGGAAATAGTGATATTTTGAAATATCACTGTCCTGGTCACAAAAGCAAAGTTTGTGGGGAATAATAGCCATTTTCTATACTTTTGAGGCATAAGCAATTAGGAAATAACACTTACCAACCCAGGAACAAAAATTGTGTTACATAGTGTAATCATTGTTTGTTATCTTTAGTTTGCGTTGAAAGCCAAGGACCTAAGCTGAAATGTATAGAAGGGGTTCAGACTGATACAAATTAACAAGGAAATGTCATTTACACTAACAAGGACCATATTGGAAATGGAAACATAATTACACCACAGAATAGCGGATTGGAGAATAAACTGGATTGGTGGACTGCATTGGAAAAAATAAAATGATTATTTCCATCTACTGGTCATTTATTAGCTGATTCAAATAATAAATCCAGAATATTTAAAGAAAAGCCACATTTATGTTTTCTATCCTCAATATGTTTGAAATAATGTTTAAATATACTTTCAGTGAAGTACGGTGGCTTGCGAAAATATTGACCCCCCTTGGCATTTTTCCTATTTTGTTGCCTTACAACCTGGAATTAAAATGGATTTTTATTTGGATTTCATATAATGGACATACACAAAATAGTCCAAATTGGTGAAGTGAAATGAAAAAAATAACTTGTTTAAAAAAATTCTAAAAAATAAATAACGGAAAAGTGGTGCATGCATATGTATTCACCCCCTTTGCTATTAAGCCTCTAAATAAGATCTGGTGCAACCAATTACCTTCAGAAGTCACAGAATTAGTTAAATAAAGTCCACCTGTGTGCAATCTGTGTCACATGATCTGTCACATGATCTCAGTATATATACACCTGTTCTGAAAGGGCCCAGAGTCTGCAACACCACTAAGCAAGGGGCACCACCAAGCAAGCGGCACCATGAAGACCAAGGAGCTCTCCAAACAGGTCAGGGACAAAGTCGTGGAGAAGTACAGATCAGGGTTGGGTTATAAAAAAATATCCGAAACTTTGAACATCCCACGGAGCACCATTAAAGCCGTTATTAAAAAATGGAAAGAATATGGCACCACAACAAACCTGGCAAGAGAGGGCTGCCCACCAAAACTCATGGACCAGGCAAGGAGGGCATTAAGCAGAGAGGTAACAAAGAGACCAAAGATAACCCTGAAGGAGCTACAAAGCTCCACAGCGGAGATTGGAGTATCTGTCCATAGGAGCACTTTAAGCCGTACACTCCACAGAGCTGGGCTTTATGGAAGAGTGGCCAGAAAAAAGCCATTGCTTAAAGAAAAAAATAAGCAAACACGTTTGGTGTTCGCCAAAAGGCATGTGGGAGACTCCCCAAACATATGGAAGAAGGTACTCTGGTCAGATGAGACTAAAATTGAGCTTTTTGGCCATCAAGGAAAACGCTATGTCTGGCGCAAACCCAACACCTCTCATCACCCCGAGAACACCATCCCCACAGTGAAGCATGGTGGTGGCAGCATCATCCTGTGGGGATGTTTTTCATCGGCAGGGACTGGGAAACTGGTCAGAATTGAAGGAATGATGGATGATGCTTAATACAAGGAAATTTTTGAGGGAAACCTGTTTCAGTCTTTCAGTGATTTGAGACTGGGACGGAGGTTCACCTTCCAGCAGGACAATGACCCTAAGCATATTGCTAAAGCAACACTTGAGTGGTTTAAGGGGAAACATTTAAATGTCTTGGAATGGCCTAGTCAAACCCCAGACCTCAATCCAATTGAGAATCTGTGGTATGACTTAAAGATTGCTGTACATCAGCGGAACCCATCCAACTTGAAGGAGCTGGAGCAGTTTTGCCTTGAAGAATGGGCAAAAATCCCAGTGGCTAGATGTGCCAAGCTTATAGATACATACCCCAAGAGACTTGCAGCTGTAATTGCTGCAAAAGGTGGCTCTACAAAGTATTGAATTTGGGGGGGGGTGAATACTTATGCACGCTCAAGTTTTCTGTTTTTTGTCTTATTTCTTGTTTGTTTCACAATAAAAAATATTTTGCATCTTCAAAGTGGTAGGCATGTTGTGTAAATCAAATGATACAAACCCCCAAAAAATCAATTTTAATTCCAGGTTGTAAGGCAACAAAAGAGGAAAAATGCCAAGGGGGGTCAATACTTTCGCAAGCCACTGTATCTGTGTTTCCTTTACTAGTTTTATTCTGCTGGTATCATTTAAAACACTGAGGGAGAACTCAATTCCAAACTTGTGCTGTGGAGCCTCACACAGTGTTTTTAATATTGCTGCATGAAAGAAACACGTTTTTATTTTGCTACAGGATATCTGGTGCTACACAAGGCTAAAATAAATACCAGTTTACAAGCCTTGCTTTCAGACAGTGTTGCACTTCCTTATTCATCTCGGGGGTGAAATTGTCCCCTCCCCTTGAACGGCTTCTTTCACAGTAACTGATATTTTGATATGATAACGATAACAATTTCCATATTGTGGGAAAAAACAATTCACATAAGCTCACAGATTTGCTAATGCTGCTAAACATACAAACAGTATAATCAAGTTTATTTTATATTAACATACAACAAACCCTGTACATGCCAGTCATTGTCAGTCTCTCACACTCTAAAGTATTATTTGAATCATTTTATTCCATTGATTGGCGTTTTTTCTTCTTCGGAGAACCCGATTTAACAAATGCATTTCAAAGTTCAAGAGTGATAAATCAAGAAAACCAACAAACCCATAACCTGTGTGCCCTCTCTTGTGTGCTCTACCCCCGTTTCTTCACCTGTTTCCTTTCACCTGCCAATCCCTTAATAGAAACTATATCCTGTTTTCAAAAAGTACACGCATCAACTAATTAAGAAACAGGACCATCTTTTTTTTTAAAGTGAAAAACAAACTTAACAGGAAAATCGGCTTAAATGATTTGATATATGTATATATCATTTTTTTCTTCCATTCAGAACGTGCTCTCAAGGTATCGAACGCTATCTGCATGCTGCATTAAGCACTATTGGGATTATTGTGAGATATGCGCATGCGTCAGTCTGGTTCATTGTATTTTTTCCTGTGATTACTTACACTGTTGTTAATGTATTTTTAAAATGTGAACTTTCTGTATTATAAATGAGATGTATTTTTAAAACATCAAAACACATGTAAAAATAATGCAGCATTGAGCATGACAGCATACTTAATGCTTTTAGATGTGTCGTGCATTTACACACAGAGAAGATTTGATTACTTCTGGACTGGCTAGCCTGGGCAGTGAAGTATAGAATATTTCAGTTTAGAGGTGACAGATGACAGCATGGAATAACATAAAACATAAGAAAGTTTACAAACGAGAGGAGGCCATTCGGCCCATCTTGCTCGTTTGGTTGTTAGTAGCTTATTGATCCCAAAATCTCATCAAGCAGCTTCTTGAAGGATCCCAGGGTGTCAGCTTCAACAACATTACTGGGGAGTTGATTCCAGACCCTCACAATTCTCTGTGTAAAAAAGTGTCTCCTATTTTCTGTTCTGAATGCCCCTTTTTCTAAACTCCATTTGTGACCCCTGGTCCTTGTTTCTTTTTTCAATATAACAAGACCTTGATTTTCTCCATAGATATTGTCAAGCAAAGCACCACTAAGTTAAAGTAAATTATTGCTTTTTTTATGTAAATATCTCTTAATGTATACATGTCTGTATGTTTCATATTGCAATTGTGTTATTATATTTCTCTGTGTTTTGGAAGATTTCAACGTTATCGATATACAATTTTCAAATGGATGCCCCCCCCCCCCCCCCAATCACCATCACACTTGTTTTATTCGCTCCCCAACTCGTCCTTGAAATACTTCTTAGAATATCAAACCCTCCTTTATATATGATGGTGTTTATTTGTCGTTGTCCCCCTCTAGTCAATTTCTTATCAAACCACACTTCCAAGTATCTGAAATCCTCCACCAGTTTAAGAATCTTATCTTGGTATAATAAACTCAGCTTCACCTGTTCTCTTCTTCTACGTGAGAACAGGAGCACCTCTGCCTTTGCTATTGATATTTTAAAAACCCACTTTTCCAGATTATTCAATGTCTCCTGCAGTCCCCTCCTAACTGTTTCAATATGTGTATTTCTTTTACAATAACCCCATCATCAGCAAACAAACCCCACCTATACCTTCGATCCTGCTAAAATATCATCAGTTAAAATCATGACTCATATTAAAAGCGAAGGGCTGATAACACTTCCTTGTGGAGTTCCATTTTGCATCTCAAACCTTTCAGAGAACTTCCTCTTCATTTACACTTTAATCCTCTTCAGAAACTCTCTGATCCACCATTCCTTCCTTTTATTCCTAATGTTATTTTATATATTAATCCTTCTTTCCAAACCATATCATATGCCTTCTTATGTCAATGAAAACTGCCCCAACCACCTCATTCTCACTTAATGCCTCCTTGACTTCTATAGATAATCTTACCAATTGATCTATTATCGATCTGTGTTGATGAAAGCCACTCTGATTCATTTAATAAGTTTTTAGTTTCCAAAAAAGACCACAGTCCCGCACACACCATTCTTTCCATGATTTTACAAATAGTAGCTGTCAATGCTATTGGTCAATAAGAGCCCATTTCATTGTGATCCTTTCCTGCCTTACTTACAGGAATGTTGAGAGCATTCTTCCATTCTTTAGACAACATCCCTAGCTCTCATATTTTATTACAAAGCTTCAATAACATTTCTAAATGGCTATCTGGTAACATTTTAAACATGTTATAATAACTCTTCACCTGGCAAGGAATTCTTGCCTTTTTCAATCACAGCCTTCACTTCACCAATTGAACATCTTTTCTATCTTCCAATATCACTGAATTATTATTGTAAAAATGTCCCTTCTTATCTAAAACTCTACTGTATTTCTCATCTTGACCCACCTTAGCAGCATGGCTGCTTTCACCTCGTCCGTTACAATGATTCCATCCTGCTTCAAAGGAAGTAATTTATTTCCCTTTCCTTTTCCTGCCATTGCCTTCACTGTATTGCAAGCATCCTTTACACTGGCATCAGAACTGATTTAGTGGAATAATCCTGCCGATATTCTGTTTGTTCACTACACGTTTCTTCAAGTAACTTCTCTGTCACTTCAGTGATCCTCTTGTTGCTCTTTCCTAACTCGCATTCCCCTCCACCTTTTCTTCTTGTATTTTTTTAACCATTTGTTCTTTATAGCTTTTCTCAGCACTTGCATATGTACCCTTTTCCTCAAATCTAATTCTTTCAATCTCCCTGACTGATCTGTTCCACACATCCTCTAAATCTTTTTGCCTTCTCTACTTCCTTACTTTCTCCTTTCATTTTTTTGCTTCCCATATTTACACTTTCCATTGCCTCCTCTCCTTTATCCCTTTTCTCTGTCATTTTTCTCCAATCCAAAGTCTCCCCCCCCCCAACCTGTCCCTCCTCGATTTTCTTCCGCAGACACCCCTTTCCCTCTCTAAACCAGTCCACAGTCCGTTCTGTGCTCCCTGAAGCTCTGTCTCATTCCGTTCTGTGTGGACCTGACGGTGCTGCTGTCTCATTCTGAAAGACCAGCCGATACTGTATAATCCTGGTGTCAGTGTGGACACTGACGGTGCTGCTGGTTTATTCTGAAGACGCCGCTTCGGAATCCTGGGGGTCCTCACAAAAATCTTGGGGGGGGGGGGCAAAGAATGAATTTAGGGGCCCCCTCCATAATAATAAAACTCTGCAACAACAACAAAACTTTGGCATTGCAGAATAAACCCAGTGAAGCAGAGGATATCATCTAGCCTTCATTTTTAGGACATCAAAATCAAAGTTTTACCACCAATGATTTTTCAGTTGCATCACAAGCAGATCACTCAGACCAGGATTGCTCATGGGAGTTCATCACAAGCAGATCACTCAGACGAGGATTGCTCATGGGAGTTCATCACAAGCAGATCACTCAGACCAGGATTGCTCATGGGAGTTCATCACAAGCAGATCACTCAGACCAGGATTGCTCATGGGAGTTCATCACAAGCAGATCACTCAGACCAGGATTGCTCATGGGAGTTCATCACAAGCAGATCACTCAGACCAGGATTGCTCATGGGAGTTCATCACAAGCAGATCACTCAGACCAGGATTGCTCATGGGAGTTCATCACAAGCAGATCACTCAGACCAGGATTGCTCATGGGAGTTCATCACAAGCAGATCACTCAGACCAGGATTGCTCATGGTAGTTCGTAAATAGGTTTTAACCAAACTTAAAACAGAAAACAGACACTCATTGATGCTGGAAGAGTCTGAACTACCTTGATGATTTTTAGTAATATGTAAGTATAAATATAAGCAGGGCATACATTTTCATGGAATATTTCCCAGAGCCCAACCATCACAATCCCCCCCCCCCCCCCCCCCCCCAGAAAAACAAAACAAAACAGGATCAATTACATTTTATTTTAAACCAAAGCATTTCTTACACTTTATATTTTTTTGTTTCATCACCAACTAGAAAACGACATACAAGTACACTGAAGTAAAACAACTTCAAAAAAGAAAAACTCCAAAAAGACAGATGCGTGAATTAACCGCAGGTGCAACACTTCCACAGAGAAGCGCTTCGATTCCAACCGCGGGTGCAACACTTCCACAGAGAAGCGCTTCGATTCCAACCGCAGGTGCAACACTTCCACAGAGAAGCGCTTCGATTCCAACCGCAGGTGCAACACTTCCACAGCGAAGAGCTTCGATTCCAACCGCAGGTGCAACACTTCCACAGCGAAGAGCTCCGTTTCCAACCGCAGGTGCAACACTTCCACAGCGAAGAGCTTCGATTCCAACCGCAGGTGCAACACTTCCACAGCGAAGAGCTTCGATTCCAACCGCAGGTGCAACACTTCCACAGAAAAGATCTCCGATTCCAACCGCAGGTGCAACACTTCCACAGAGAAGAGCTCCGTTTCCAACCGCAGGTGCAACACTACCACAGAGAAGAGCTCCGATTCCAACCGCAGGTGCAACACTTCCACAGAAAAGATCTCTGATTCCAACCGCAGGTGCAACACTACCACAGAAAAGAGCTCCGATTCCAACCATATTTGTGATTCTATACCTTGTTAGTAAACTGTTTGTTACAATCTTTATAAACAGCAGCTGTGAAAGAAATGCAACACCCCCCCACCCGTAAATGGAACAGTCTGTTGTTTTTTAACCCACACTGACCTGTTATAAAGTTTCACGCTGAGTCCCGCCTACGCAGCTCTGATTTAATGATGTGTGTTTTGACTGACAGCACGACTTTGCCATTTTTGAACCACCAGGAGGACAGTTTTTTTTGTTTTTCGATTAATGAACTTCGAAAAAAATGAAAATAATAACTGGTATGGCAGAGAGATTCTAGAATCTCTTTGGGATTGGCCCCAGCAGAGGCTGGGCCCGGGTGCAGTCATCATCTCTCGCGCCCCCCCTGACGCCGACCCTGGCTCCGGCTGAACTTAAGCCCTGAGTATAAGTACTAGCAAGTATCCTTTCAGAGTTGTACCAGCTCAGAAACCCAATACAATCTACCGGTGGAGCGAGTTTAGTTTTTCGCTCCCCTCTTGGACTCAATATCTTCTTAATTAGTTAACATGGCACTGGCTATTATCAGGGCTGATATAGCATCTGGGCAATGGACTTCCGGTGCCCCCCACCTTCGCCACCAAATAAAATATTTAATATCAAAAAGATTTTCATAATCAGTAGTCCCTCACTAAAGTAGACATGTCTGAGGCATGAGTTGTCTGATTAAAAAAAAGAAGTAATAAATCTGTCCCGCAGGCCTCTACACAAATCAAATGAATACCTGTAGTGCACCGGTGTGACGGAAATATGAGTTCTGGTGATGAATCTTCCTCCCGACCTGTGAGGGCGCTAAAGAACGAGAGGAGAAGTGTCTGGAAGGGCTGGCCTGACAGTTCGTTTACATGACGGGGAAGTGGGTCAGCCTGGAAAGAAGCGCGACTCTGTTGTAAGACCGTATTGATTTGAAAGGTAAACGAGAGGCAGCTGCAACCGTTTACCTCGATATCATGCGGGATTACATATAGGGGCCAGGGTAACTCTGATCTTTTCCTTCGTTTGGGTAGAACGTTTGGAGGAAGAAGGAGCGAGAGTGGAACTTGCAGTGTTTTTGTGATTACTTGTTGTGTTTGTTTATTAACTGTCTGTGTTTGTTTCACTGTAGACAGTTAGAGCACGACTCCGGAGCTGTCGCAAAGGGTCAGCACTGTCCGGAGCACCCCTGCACATCACCGTATCCGTGTATTCATCACACACCCTCACGTCTGCACTCACCCAGGACTGGTGACCGTGGGTTCATTTTTGTTCTGGACCGTGCCCTGATTTGTTATCCCCGTGCTTTACACATTGTTGTGTATTGCCGGGTTTATTATTTTATGGTCACCAGACCTAGATTATAAATAAAAGCACCTTTTCACTGGTATATACTGTTGTCTGCCTGTCACTCCTGCATCACATCACCGCTACACCTGTTCCCCTCCACTAGCCACTTTGCCACAACCGGTAACACACAATAAATCATGCTGCTGCATTTTACACATCACTGTGCAGTGTAAAAATAGTAAAACAATATATAGGTTTAATTAAAACTTACCAGTGAATGATTTCAGCACATTTTTTTTACTGTAGCTTACTTAATGTTGTTGTAATCTTAACTAGCGTAAAAATATGGCCCTCACTTGCACTCACCTGTTTAGATGTTGATTCAACCTGCAGCACAGAGTTCAGCCAGCGAGTAGGAGCACACAGCACGTGTGTCTTCAGCTACAAACACAAACTACATGTTTGCAGAGCTTATGTGCCAAGTTATGCGCAGCAAGCCAAAGAGCCGACACACACACGCCCAATGAGGACAAAGACACGCTAATCACTGTTTACTTTACACAGTGTTCCAATCAACCTCACAATTCAGCACAGCCCAGCACAGCTAAGAAAACACAATTACAATTATTCAGTGCAGGGTAGTTACCTTAGCAAAGAACGATTTGAACTATCAAATTTAATATGAAGTACTGGAGCGGGAAAGGGAAAGCTTTTGAAGTGCACCAAATGGCAATTTAAAAAGGGAACCTTAAAGCTTAAACAATCTCCTTCCTTCCTTTAAACTTTATTGTTCCTGAGTGGACAACTTTGATGTTACAATCACTTAAGGTAATAAAATGAAAGTGAATCACGAGGTCAATGATATTATTGGTTGATAGGAGGACTATAAAACCTGCATCAGTGTGTAATTGTTTCTTCTCATAGGTTAAGGAATAAGGGCTGATGTCTAAGAGAAGCTATATTAAATCCCAACATTGTATTGTCTTGTTGATTCTGTTATGACCTATGCTTAGGGAAAATGGAATACTCAACTGTTCGATTGTATTGAATAAAATATCTTTGTCCAAATCTACAACGGAGTTCAGAATCACAATAATTATTTATACTGACGGATGCATGAAGGAAAAAAGAACAGCCCATTTAGTTGTTTCACAGAAAATCAGCATGTTTCTCAGTGTGATTGAGATACACGAATGGCTGAACAGGATTTAAGAACAGTAGAAAAGCCAAAGTAAATAGCAAAAAATCAAAAGACCTGTTTTTATAGACAGTTATTTATAGACAAGCTAGTTATTTAAAAAAATAAGTTATAGCACTCTTTCAATGTTTTTATTTTAATGTTTAAACTATATATCTTTATAGTTTAAAAACATTTAATTTAATGGAATGTAGCATCCCTTATTATGCTACACATGTACAATAATATCCATCTATTTTGACACTGAACATTTCTTATGTTATATACAGTACTTTAGTTCTTCTCCCCCTTGCTATAATTGGGTAGGAGTGCCAGTGTTAAAGGAGCTTACATCTATATCTTAAGCTTACCAGTAGCGAGTCCGATCTTAAACTGGCTGGAGTGGTACAGAAAAAAACAAATAGCTAGTAATATATTCTACATGCTCCTTAACGCCCTCTCAACCACATTGGATATCACACAATCTAAAAGGACAAAAGTCACAGCTACTGGGAGTAACTCACCTGCTAGACTGCATTCTGAATGTGAGCACCTGTCTTCCTTTCCACCTCTTTGCGTGTTGTTGGGAGAGCCTTCCTCTCCAGTACCCAGCTCTCTCACGCAGATTCTCTCCAGCACCACGCTACACTCCCGCAGGCGTATAGGCTCCAGCTCAGGGACGTTTGGCATGAAGTTCTAAGATTCTTCCATCCCTGGTTCCATGTGGTCAAACTTTACTTCAGGGGGCTCCCATTTAATACTGACACTTTTCAGTACAACTTCTTGTCTACAGGAAAGATTTCTTCTGTCTGAGCGATCTCCAATTCACTGTGCTCAGCTTTAATCTCACAGACGGGTGACTGACTGCTGTAACACTGCATCTCACAGAGCTCCTGTTTAATGGGAAGGGAAGGCTATGTCACAAATTCCAAGAGCCTGGCACAGCATGAATGATATCTTTCTAATTCCTGTGGCTCAAGGTATAAGAACACTCTGTGGTTGCAAAATACCGACAGTATGTACCCTTCTGGGGTCGGGTGACTGCAGCCTCTCACTTGGATTGTTTACATCACGTGATTCTGTTCATTGTCTTCAGTATTTTTCAAATGCTGAAATATGTTCTAAACAGTATATATTGCTAAATAAGACAGTGGAAATCATTTAAGCAACTAATGTATGTCAAGATAATATTAAAAGATGGTTGGTGAATCTTATGCGTTTCACTTAAAAAACGGACATCAGGGCATCCGGGCAACAAAGCAATTGCATGGGTCCTTACAATATATTTAGAAGTAAAAAAATATATAAAAGTATGATGACCTTTATGTACAAAATGAATAAGAACTGTTGAATATTTATTTTTGTTTCATACAGTATTAAATGTTATTGCTTATATGATAGTGATGAATAAATAACACATAAATGTCTATGTATTTACATCAATATTCAAAGATTTATATTAATGTATTTATTTATGTTTTACTTTTTTACCAAATGTATTAGGCTATCTTTCAGCATTGCTAATTCTCAGAAATTATGTTCCTTTTTTGTCCAGCGAGGACCACAAATAGTGTTACTCTCATCAACCAGTACAGACAGAGGAAACCATACTTCCTTGTGCCACTACAGACCATAATGAGTGTTACACTCACAGGAAACCAACAATTTTCAGAGCTCCAGCTCAAAATCTCACAATGAGGATGATGGCTCAAAATGTGAGTCTGGAGAATTTTCAGCTGGCTGACTTCATCTATCAAAATACTATTTGTCTCAACTAATCGTGTAGCACTGACAGTTAACACAACCCGCTTGTAAACTTGTAAGGTTGTAGGTTCAAATAATAATAAAAAAATGGCAGGAAAATGTTCCATTTTAAAACAGAAATACATAATTTTGTTTCCCTACGGCGGCAAAAATAGTTGTGCGGCCCTGCCCCCATCCACTCAGCTGAACGCTAGTTTACCTACCATAAACCTGGTTCCCTGAAAGAGAAGATGGCCACCAAACTTCGTTATAGGATACACTCCTGCCTACTTGCAGATGTCACTGAGCTCCTATGTCAAACCTGCAGATTGGCCCATTCACCGCGTCCTCGGTCCCGCCTCCCAGGGGGTTCTTAACCATCACACAGGGGAAGAATAATCCTCTCGCGAAGAAACCGTGATGTTGACCAAGCGACCTTGCAGTTGTGGCCATCTTCTCTTTCAGGAAACCAAGCTTACGGTAGGTAAACTATCTTTCCCTTTCAATTCGAAGATGGCCAACAAACATAGTTATGTGAGTGTGCAACCTTGAGGACCCTAGTGCCCACAGAGGGCAACATGAGGGATCTACCACATTCAGGCGGTAGAGCCTGGCAAAGGTATGCAGGGTAGCCCAGCTAGCCGCATCGCAAATTTCGGCCATGGAGGCACCTCGGAAGAGGGCCCGTGACGTAACCACACCTCTCATGGAACGTGAGGCTATCCGCCCAGGTGGGGGTAAACCAGCACTATCATACGCAGTTGAGACTGTGTCCGCAATCCAATACGAAATCCATTGCTTGGAGAGGGGCTGTTCCAGGGTCCGTGTTCAATGGCAGACGAAGAGCTGGTCAGAGTGACGCAGCGCTCTTGTTCTATCCACATAACATCTCAATGCCCGAACAGGGCAGAGAAGGTTTAACTTCCTATCCTAGTCCATCACAAACAGAGGAGGATTGAAGGACTCCAGTTCCACGGACTGATTCACATGGAGGGATGTAACCACCTTGGGGAGAAAAGCAGGGTTTGCATGCAGTGACACTCTGCTACCATCATCCCAAATAGGCATACAGTAGCTATGCACAGATAGCGCCTGCAGCTCACTAACCTGCCTTGCAGAGGTGATAGCCAAGAGAAAGGCTGTCTTCAAGGACAGGTGCTTCAACTAAATGGAGTATATAGGCTCAAACGAGGCTTGCTTGAGAGCCTCCAGTACAATCTCAATGCTCCATTCGGGGAGAGTGGCCCTCCTAGGAGAAATCGGTTAGCCAAAAAAAATGCGCGCCTGGGGACACTGAATCAATGGGGGCATGGCAAGAAGAAATAGCCGCTAGGTAAACTTTCAGTGCGGAAGGTGATCTACCAGCCTCAAGCAGATCTTGCAGAAACTGCAAGATGGCGGGCATGGGACAGGAGATTGGATCATGACCGTTAGATCGGCACCAATCTTGAAAATGTTTCCACTTACAGGCATATTAGTGGCCTAGTGGAATGTGCCCTAGCATTCTGCAGCATACCCACGGCCATGTCTGAAAGCCCTAAGGCTGACCAGCGGTCCCTTTCAGGGGCCAGACCCATAGCTGCAGCTTGCCTGGCTCCAGGTGCCAAAATGTGCCTCTTGTCTGACTGAGAAGATCCCAGCGAAACGGGATTTCCCAGGGTGGACCATTCAATAGCTGGCACAGGGATGAAAACCAAATTCTCCTGGGCCACCTGGGGGCCACGAGGAGAACTGATGCCTTCTCCGACTGGACCTACTTGAGAAATGCGGGGAGCAATGACAGAAAGGAAACGCGTAAAGGAGCGCTCTGGGCTAAACGTGGGCTAGGGCATCGATGCCGAGTGGACCGCCGCAACGGTGGAGGGAGTACCATATGGGGCAGTGTGTCGTCTCCGCCTAGATGACCTGTGCCTTCCCGAAATGTGCTCCACCACCTGAGGAGGTCCGCCGCTCAATTCTCCATGCCTGGAACATGCATCGCCCGAAGTGACAGCAAGTTCTGTTGGGCCCAAATCAGCAGCCTGAAGGCTAGGCGGTGCAACCCCTGGGACCGAAGGCCACCCTGGTGGTTGACATACGCCACCACTGATGTATTGTCTGTGCGGATCAGCACATGTCTGTTCTGCACCATGGGTAATAAGTACTGGAGGGCAAGGAAAAGGACAGATATGCGTGCATCGTGGTGGAGTCCAGCCGGAGCCCCACATACATTATAGACTGCGCGTGGAACTGCATCCTTGTCTGAGCAGAGAGCCCAGTCTATCCGCTCGCCCTGTACTCCCCCGGAGGGGTCAGGGGGTGGCACAGAGATTGTGACTGGCTCAGGGGGTGGTGGGGGGGGATGTCCACACAGGGGTCCACGGCCGAAGCCGGTGGGGCCTGCCTCTTTAAAAGCTGCATGATGCAACTAATCTCAGCTTTCACTATCCTGCGCTGGTGGGGACGGGGAGCAGATGCAGGTTGAAACGGACTCCTGAGCACAGGGTATCTCCCCAGAGGTTCTCTGTGATGGTGTCGGGAGGAGTGAGTGGGAGGGGCCCACTGCAGGGGATGAAGAACTCTTTCCAGGCAGCTCGCGAGCACGTGCATCTAGTACCGTGCAATAATAACACCACGGGTTAGAACCACTGCGCTGTAAACACTGTGTATGCGCACTGTGGGCACCTGGTTAAGAGCACTGAATACAATATGCACTGCGTGCACTGAATACTGTACAATAATAACACCCCATGCACCGAGCGTGCCTTTTGCACCGGGCACCGCATGCACCAAGCACCGCATGTACTGTGTAGCACCGGTCTAATATGTACTGCATGCACGGATGCACCGAGTACTATGCAACGTCAGGCACCGAAGACATCGAGTGCACAGATTACCTCGTGCACCGGCTCACTAGCCTATTTATCGGTACCACGACAATGGGCACCGTGCCCACCGTGGTACCGAAGTAGCAGGACAGAGTCTTACACACCGCGGTATTAAAAAAACACCAGGGCAGCTGTGCACGGTGCCTACCCTGACAGCATGGTCTCACTCATGAGAAGCACGTAGCATACAAAAGGGGGAGTGGGGAGTATATGGGGGAGAAAACATCCACAGAAAAAGGGTGGCTGTTCTTCAGAAATGTAGTACTAGAGGCGCAAAACAATTACATCACTAAAGTAGACAAAACTAAATTGCCAAAATCGTTTAATAGATCAATTAAAAAAAAAAATATTCAGCGAAAAAAGGCACTTTACAGAGCGTTAAAAAGGGACCAAAAACAAAGTACACAGAAAGAGTACACGGAACTGCAAACGCAAGTCAAAAAGGATGTTAGAAAGGCCAAGAGAGAAATAGAAATGAACATTGCTAAGAGGGCTAAAACCAATTCCAAAATGTTTTTCCAATATTACAAAGCAAGAGAACATTCACAGGTTAAATGTTTAAGAGATACAAATGGCAAAATCACAGATGAAGAAAAGAAAATAGCAAATATATTAAATGATTACTTTTCACAAGTTTTTAAAAAGGAGGATACGGACAACATGCCCCACATGTCAACCAGTTCCTAACCAGTTTTAAATAACTTTAGTATAACTGAGGCAGAAGTGTTAAAGGGACTAGGAGCTCTTAAAATAAACAAATCCCCTGGGCCGGAGGAGATCCTCCCAGTAGTACTCAAAGAAAGAAGTTATTTACAAACCGCTAACCAAGATCATGCAACAGTCTCTTGACACAGGGGTTGTACCGACAGACCGCAAAATTGCAAACGTAATACTGAACCACGAAAAGGGAAACAAAACTGAACCAGGTAACTACAGACCAATAAGCCTGACTACTATTGTATGCAAACTTATGGAAACTATAATAAGATCCAAAATGGAAAATACCCTATATGGTAACAGTATCCTGGAAGACAGTCAACATGGTTTTAGGAAAGGGAGATCGTGTCTAACTAACCTGCTTGATTTTTTTGAGGATGCAACATCGATAACACCGTGTAACAAATTATTATTATTTTTTTGTTCCTGGGTAGTAAGTGTTATTTTCTAATTGCTTATGCCTCAAAAGTATAGAAAATGGCTATTATTCCCCACAGACTTTGCTTTTGTGACCAGGACAGTGATATTTCAAAATATCACTATTTCCAATGGGAAAACGAGCAAATGTGTGTCTTTTCGTTCACTAAAGTCAGAGAAAAACAACACATGACTCGAAATTAACATGTATTTATACTAAAGTAATACAAAAATGACTACAAAAGATTTAGAAGTGAGTAGTTTTTCGAGATTTATGATTATACTGTATTTACAGTATAATTGTATAACAGTATAATAAAACAAAGCCACCAGTCACTTTATTGAAGAACCCTGTGGATTAACCACTATTGGAAGACAGAGGATTGTGTTAAAGATGTTAATAGACTTTCAATGTACATGTTTTAGAGCTAAACATTTGTTGAGACAGTTCAAGCTCTGCACTTTCAGGCAGCCGGTAGCAGTGTTTACCTATTTCCTGGATGTTTGCCTTTTTGGTCTTACTCTGGAAAGAATAAAAAATAAAAGTAAGCAAAACCATTTGTTGAGAAACGCATTTGGGAGAAAACTTGAGTCTCGAAACACATTTGTAAAGGAATTGGGTTCTATTATGGTGTTTCCAAGCTGTTGAACGTTTCTCATTATATACAGTCTTAAAGCTCTGTCAAGTCAAAATAACTCTGTCAATCCTGGGTTTCGGCAAGACAAGGCTTCTTTTTGTATTAATATCTTGAACTAAAAACAGAGCACATTCTTTTCTTCAGTGTAATTGGAAGGAAATAACGTATTACAGTACCATTTTCCAATGTCATTAAGAAATACAAAAATCATCATGCTTGGGTGAGCCGGAACCATCAACTTTTCAATTAACAGCCAATTGCGCCACAGAGACCAAACTGCTAGACCAACAAAGTGTACAGGAGTGAGCAGCAAGCAAGATGCTGCAAATTACAGTTGCAAAGCACTGCTGCTTTTTCGATGACTCATTGAAACTATCAAAGTCATATAAATGTTCGAGAGATCTAGGTGTATCTGGGTGTAATCTACAAATCTATTAGAACATAAGAACATAAGAAAGTTTACAAATGAGAGGAGACCATTCGGCCCATCTTGCTCGTTTGGTTGTTAGTAGCTTATTGATCCCAAAATCTCATCAAGCAGCTTCTTGAAGGATCCCAGGGTGTCAGCTTCAACAACATTACTGGGGAGTTGATTCCAGACCCTCACAATTCTCTGTGTAAAAAAGTGCCTCCTATTTTCTGTTCTGAATGCCCCTTTTTCTAAACTCCATTTGTGACCCCTGGTCCTTGTTTCTTTTTTCAGGCTCGAAAAAAAGTCCCTTGGGTCGACATTGTCAATACCTTTTTAGAATTTTGAATGCTTGAATTAGGTCGCCACGTAGTCTTCTTTGTTCAAGACTGAACAGATTCAATTCTTTTAGCCTGTCTGCATATGACATGCCTTTTAAGCCCGGAATAATTCTGGTCGCTCTTCTTTGCACTCTTTCTAGAGCAGCAATATCTTTTTTATAGCGAGGTGACCAGAACTGCACACAATATTCAAGATGAGGTCTTACAAGTGCATTGTACAGTTTTAACATTACTTCCCTTGATTTAAATTCAACACTTTTCACAATGTATCCGAGCATCTTGTTAGCCTTTTTTATAGCTTCCCCACATTGCCTAGATGAAGACATTTCTGAGTCAACAAAAACTCCTAGGTCTTTTTCATAGATTCCTTCTCCAATTTCAATATCTCCCATATGATATTTATAATGTACATTTTTATTTCCTGCGTGCAGTACCTTACACTTTTCTCTATTAAATGTCATTTGCCATGTGTCTGCCCAGTTCTGAATCTTGTCTAGATCATTTTGAATGACCTTTGCTGCTGCAACAGTGTTTGCCACTCCTCCTACTTTTGTGTCGTCTGCAAATTTAACAAGTTTGCTTACTATACCAGAATCTAAATCATTAATGTAGATTAGGAATAGCAGAGGACCTAATACTGATCCCTGTGGTACACCGCTGGTTACCACACTCCATTCTGAGGTTTTTCCTCTAATCAGTACTTTCTGTTTTCTACATGTTAACCACTCCCTAATCCATGTACATGTGTTTCCTTGAATCCCAACTGCGTTCAGTTTGAGAATTAATCTTTTGTGCGGGACTTTGTCAAAAGCTTTCTGGAAATCTAAATAAACCATGTCATATGCTTTGCAATTATCCATTATCGATGTTGCATCCTCAAAAAAATCAAGCAAGTTAGTTAGGCACGATCTCCCTTTCCTAAAACCATGTTGACTGTCTCCCAGTACCCTGTTACCATATAGGTAATTTTCCATTTTGGATCTTATTATAGTTTCCATAAGTTTGCATATAATAGAAGTCAGGCTTACTGGTCTGTAGTTAAGAGGAGTGTCCTTTTTTTGGATTTTTTTACATGTCATAATTGTGCCGTCTGTGATAATACGTTTAAAACTAAGAATTTCACAAGTTGTACAGCAAAAAAAAAAGAGTACAGTATCTTACACGTGATTTCATGTGCTTCAACTCATGTCATTTATTTGATTTCTTGTCCTTGCCACTTGCAATATGTTGGTAAAACTACTAGACAGTTACGATTGCCCATTAATGAGCGAGCATAAAAGTTAAATTGGGAGAAAATATATTCATTCACTACTATCTAGACATTTTGTAGATGCCAAACATTCAGTTTCAGATTTTAAATTCTGTGGCAAACAAAAAATATTTCAAGCTGGTAATCTCGATCAAAAACTATTACAATGTGAATCCAAAGGGATCTTCTATCTCCATATGGTACAAACTGAAGGATTAAATGAAGAGCTAGGATTATCATGTTTTCTGTGCTATAATGCTCAGCATACTTGTCTTTCATAAGAGGTTAAAATAAATGATAGAGCTTTGAGATTAAGTCTGTTACTAGTGGATTGTTGAGAAATATACTCAATTATGTTACAACTGTTCTGTCCGAAATATATCTGTAACATTTATGTCATGCCTTTGTGGTTTTTTATTGTTAATTTGCTAACAGACTGTTCTCATTTGTTTCTAACTGTGTAGAGATCACTCTGTTTGCCGTAAATTTTCTTTCTGTAAGAGGAGTGTCCTTGTGATCCCAAATAGAAAGCGATGAAACAGGTTGCCCTCCTTAATATAAACCGAAAAAGAATAAGTACATGCACACCACAGGTGATTTACTGGCGCGCCAGACATTGGAGGTTCAGGAGTGTACTGCAGTATTTAGAAGAAGAATGCACGCAAGTCAGGATGGCTGAGCAGTCTAAGCTGCTGTCTTTAGTTTGCAATCTCTAGAGGTGTGGGTTCCAATCCCACTTCTGATAAATCTCTTTCGTTCATTTATTTCTTAAAACATCCACCAAATGCTTGGTAATTTCAATGCCTCTAATTATGCCGTTCCATTACTTTGAATGTGGTATTGTCCAATTCCACACATCTCGGTAGAACAATCATAATGTCTCGGATTTTAATAAAAAGCTTTGTCCATGTGGCCGGTTAGCTGAGTTGGTTAGAGGTTTGTGCTAATAACGCCAAGGTTGCTGGTGCGATCCTCGTACGGGCCATTGCTTTTCTTCTTTAAATAAACCACACCCGCAGTAATGCTGTAGATGGCAGTATAGGTTAAATAATGACCGAAGTCAAATGCCTTTGTTGAAACTCTGTCAGATTTGTAGAAGGCAATCACACATGGGAAAATGTAAATACAATATCCTTTCTGTCAATGTTCATAATAATGAATACATCTTCATTTCAAAATACGTAGCTATTTCACTGACTATTTCATTTCAAAACACCCGCACACAAAAACAAATTAGATCTTTATTTCAACTGAAAAACAGACTTGCTCATGGCTGCTGCCACAGCACTCGGGCAGGCTGAGTCTAGTGTGAGCAGACATCACAGATATCAAGATCTGCAAAATATCACATACCTAGAAAAAAAAAAATATAATAATTATGTTCATTTTTATAACAACATTTCACCCCAGAGGGGATTTGTACCCCCCAATCACTGACAGATGAGGCCAATGCTTTATCTATTAGGCCACTAAGGCTGACATCGCAAGTTTATTTGATAGTACTAAAGAAAGTGGGAACAATAGTATCGTGGTTTACTACAAGTCCAACCCATCTACAAACTGTAGTGACAAACTACAATTGCAAAGCACTGCTGCTTTTTCGATGACTGATTGAAACTATCAAACTGACTGAAAATGTCACGGGTGGATTGACCAGGGCTAACCATAAATAAATATACAATTAGTAAGCACTGACTACACCACCTTGTGTTTGAAAAGGGCAATGACCTTTGTGACGAATAATAACAACCTTCCCCAGACAGGTTCTTTTGATTCCCAGGGATCTGACACACACTCAGGAGAACCAAATAGGTTAAACAAGTTTTATTGCTTCTCCACAGGGTAAAGTATTTAAAAAAAAAAACAAACAAGCACACAACACTGCAAAAATGAAAACCAGGGCAACCAAACCCTTCCGTGGGTAAAATCTCAAAAAAAAAATGTAATACAAAAAAATGTAATACAAAAAAATGTAATACAAAATAATGTTCGTTCTTAGCTGAACCAGCATGTCCAGAAATAAAGAATGTGTAATCAGAGGCAAATACTGTCCCAGGGTAAGCGACCAGACCCGTCCTGCCGCTAACCGTCCCACGTGCCAAGACGCTGCTAATCCTCCTTGCCGAGAAAAGCCTGCGATTGGCCACCAGCTGACGTAGAGGATCCCGGAGATGTCTAGGAGAAAGAGAAAAAGACAAAAAGGAGGCTGTCAGGACCGCATACAATGGTAAGTAAGATGACACCTATACTTTAGTGTTGCAGTTGGTTACTTCCTTAGCTTTGTCTCTCTTTTGACTTTCTGGACCACTGAAAGCAATCGTGGATGAAGGCCCTGGACACCCTGGAACCTGAACCCAGACCCTCAACAATGGAACCATTGAGTATAAACTCTCCATGTAGGATCATGTAATTTTATGCAGCAATTAACACATGACACTATTCAAAAAGTAAAATTAAATCAAAACTGTTAAATAGAGTAGCAGTGTGCATGTGTCTGTATAGAGTAGCAGTGTGCATGTGTGTGTTTGTCTGTATAGAGTAGCAGTGTGCGTGTGTGTGTGTTTGTCTGTATGGAGTAACATTGTGCATATGTGTTTTTGTCTGTATAGAGTAGCATTGTGCGTGTATGTTTGTCTGTATGGAGTAGCAGTGTGCATGTGTGTGTTTGTCTGTATGGAGTAGCAGTGTGCATGTGTGTGTTTGTCTGTATAGAGTAGCAGTGTGCATATGTGTGTGTTTGTCTGTATGGAGTAACATTGTGCATATGTGTGTTTGTCTGTATAGAGTAGCATTGTGCGTGTGTGTTTGTCTGTATGGAGTAGCAGTGTGCATGTGTGTGTTTGTCTGTATAGAGTAGCAGTGTGCATGTGTGTGTTTGTCTGTATGGAGTAACATTGTGCATATGTGTGTTTGTCTGTATAGAGTAGCATTGTGCGTGTGTGTGTGTTTGTCTGTATGGAGTAGCAGTGTGCACGTGTGTGTTTGTCTGTATGGAGTAGCAGTGTGCACGTGTGTGTTTGTCTGTATAGAGTAGCAGTGTGCATGTGTGTGTGTTTGTCTGTATGAAGTAACATTGTGCATATGTGTGTTTGTCTGTATAGAGTAGCATTGTGCGTGTGTGTGTTTGTCTGTATGGAGTAGCAGTGTGCACGTGTGTGTTTGTCTGTATGGAGTAGCAGTGTGCATGTGTGTTTGTCTGTATGGAGTAGCAGTGTGCACGTGTGTGTTTATCTGTATGGAGTAGCAGTGTGCACGTGTGTGTTTGTCTGTATAGAGTAGCAGTGTGCATGTGTGTGTGTTTGTCTCTATAGAGTAGCAGTGTGCATGTGTGTGTGTTTGTCTCTATAGAGTAGCAGTGTGTGTTTGTCTGTATAGAGATGCAGTTCAGCAGCATTCTGTCCAGATTTGTTCTTACAATTATAGTTTTTATAGTAAACATGTAGTATAGTAAACCTATTTTATAAATGCTGAGTTTTGTACACCATATGTTCTGTTATCATTACTATAAAAATAGTTTTCTTAATATTATTGTAGGGAAACTACAGAAATGACAGTAAAAGTATAGTTTGTTTACAAATACTGTTAACAAAACCCCTGTCATTGTTTAAAAACACTTCAAGTGTCTGTATATGTCTGTGTGTTTGTCAGTGTGTGTCAAAGATGCCAAAGGTTGACTGTCCCACAGATTGACACTTTCCAGCTGGTGTGCTGTCGTTGCTTGAGGCAGGTCTCTTATCTCTGGTCTCTGGGACACCCAACGGTCCAGGTGTTTAATCCAACTAGAGCTTCATAGTTTATTTTAAAATGTACGCTGCTTAATATTGCATAAACACTCATATGTACCAATTCATACTAAAATCTAGGACGAGTCCTATACACAATGCAAACCAGTGTAGATTTTAATATAAACAATTATTTGCTGGTTGGATCAAAAACATGGATGGTTGCAGAGCCCTGAGGATCAGAAATGATAACCCCTGGTTTAAGGCACACGTTTGCTCGAATCAACATTTGTGCCGACAGTTCAATCCAGAGAAGCTGCTTCCGGGGTATTGCTATGCACGTCTTGTATTTGCTATACAGGTCTACCCTGCTTTTTCAAAAGCAGTGTGAAATCATCTAGCTGACCCGCTTAACACTGTTTTGCTACCTGGGTGGGGTCCGACCCAGGTAGAGCATGGTAGTGTGAAAGGGGCTTCAATTCCAGACCCCAGAAAACACAACAGAAGGCAGGTTGGTGAGACTGGACTCGATTCTATTCAAATCAAGTAAGCCAGCAGAGAGGGACTAGTCCTTTCCACTGCTGCGGCTTACCTTAGCTTTAGTTTAGATATGCTATTTGTGCTCCTATCTTGTTTCTGTGTGTCTACACTAAATATCTGCACCATTCGGATTTTAAACTCACTGATTGTGTACTTTTGTTCCACTTTTTGCATATTGCCTTGGCATAAGCTTGAACTCTTGGGGAATCTTAGTACAGTGCAGATTAATTGCAGCATTAAAGTACTGCTGTGTGATTACTCTGCAGGAGCAAAGAATGAAGACAAAGAAACGCCGAAGCAAACCATGCATTGTTATCTTCATCATTTATTTGCGAGGTTTTAAACCACAAACATAGTGAAGGGGAGGAAGGGAGTGTTGGAAGTGAAAGATGAAAAGAGGAAAAGCATGTGGGTTCAGAGGACGAGTGGTTTAAGAATGTGGGGGTTGGAGGGGGAGTGGTTTAAGAATGTGGGGGTTGGAGGGGGAGTGGTTTAAGAATGTGGGGGTTGGAGGAAGGTGTGGTTAAAGGATGTGTGGGTTGGATGGGGGAGGGGTTAAAGGATGTGTGGGTTGGAGGGAGAGGGGTTAAAGGATGTGTGGGTTGGAGGGAGAGGGGTTAAAGGATGTGCGGGTTGAATGGGGAGGGGTTTAATGATGTGTGGGTTGGATGGGGGAGGGGTTTAATGATGTGTGGGTTGGAGGGGGAGTGGTTAAAGGATGTGTGGGTTGGAGGGAGAGGGGTTAAAGGATGTGTGGGTTGGAGGGGGAGGGGTTAAAGGATGTGCGGGTTGAATGGGGAGGGGTTAAAGGATGTGTGTTATTTGGATGGGGAGGAGTTAAAGGATGTGGGGATTGGATGGGGGAGTGGTTTAAGGGCATGGTGGTTGGATGGGGGAGTGGTTTAAGGGCATGGTGGTTGGATGGGGGAGTGGTGTAAGGGAATGGTGGTTGGATGGGGGAGTGGTTTAAGGGCATGGTGGTTGGATGGGGGAGTGGTGTAAGGGAATGGTGGTTGGATGGGGGAGTGATTTAAGGGCATGGTGGTTGGATGGGAAACAGGCTAGGAAAACAACTTTTCAAACAGCATTCCAGCAATACAGAACAATCGAGCACAGGGTTTAACATCATCAGCTCTATTCTACGCTTCTTCAAACTTCTTGCTTTATTAGCTGCGGTAGGAACTCAGTGTAAGCGTGGAGTCCTGTTGCCTTCATTGGTAATTATAAGATACTAAGAATAAATTTGATTAGATTTGTTAACAATTGCCACGTCATGCTGTTTAGGAGTTACAGCTCATATTGAAACATTGGCTGTCCTTAAACACATTGACCCCAGAGGCTGTGATACTAAAGGCAATACAGATACCTTCAGTGCAAAACAGTCATATTAAACTGCTTATGAAAAGGAAATTGCAATTCAGATTTAAAAATCCAAATGAAACATTTCTTTCTTTGTTTGTTTCTCTCTGAATTACATGAGAAACACCTGTCTTCACAATAACCCACACGTTTTTCACACGCTCACTGTGTCAAAGAGAAGACGTTAAGTCTAAAATGTGTTTTAATTAACATTAAATTTGTAGGACTATTTTTGTGTCACACGTTCTTATTTTTTCAACGTTAAGTCTAAAATTTTCATTGAACTTTCAAATAGAAAACTTAAGGAACACACACTCTTAATCAGGTTTGTGTTGAAAAATTGTAACGTATTGGTAACGTTATGTGTACCCCCACATGTAAATTACACACACTTTTTTATTTAACGTTAAGTCTTTTTTTAATTAACTTTGAAGAAAAAAAGAAAAAATACAAAAACGTCGTTTACGACTTTCTACAGAATCAAATGCTGAAAATCATTATATGATTATTATGATAGAAGTAGTAATATTGACTGTAGAGTTATATTCTAGGATGCTATTTTACGTTATTATATATAATTATGTAACAGTACTGTATATGTCAGACCTACGGATACTTCGGTAGACTCTGAAAGGGTTCTCCGTTATAATGTATACTTATATATATATATATACACACACACACACACACACACACTGTATATACATTACATACTAAACATGTGTATGGCGACGATAGTCCCCCTGAGACTTTTGTTCTGACCTAATCCCGAGGGTCTGTCTTTGTTAGACTTACTTGTACGAAATAATGTCAATCTTAGTATACAGAACGTTGTACTCTCTGTCTCTTAACCATTGCTTCTCTGACGTCACTCTCTGTCTGTCTGCTTCTCTCTCTGACGTCACTCTCTGTCTGTCTGTCTCTCTCTGACGTCACTCTCTGTCTGTCTGTCTCTCTCTGACGTCACTCTCTGTCTGTCTGTCTCTCTCTGACGTCACTCTTTGTCTGTCTATCTCTCTCTGACGTCACTCTCTGTCTGTCTGTCTCTGACGTCACTCTCTGTCTGACATTGCCAGTGTAACGGTCACCCTACACAGTTGATAGGCAACTGTACTGTCCTCCCTTAGGAGATACTACTGGCCCAAATAATTAAAACTAAATAAGTCAGCAAGGGTGACTGACAGTAAAACAGGGTCGGGTTGACTGACAGTAAAACAGGGTCGTTACAAGAACATAAGAACATAAGAACATAAGAAAGTTTACAAACGAGAGGAGGCCATTCGGCCCATCTTGCTCGTTTGGTTGTTAGTAGCTTATTGATCCCAAAATCTCATCAAGCAGCTTCTTGAAGGATCCCAGGGTGTCAGCTTCAACAACATTACTGGGGAGTTGATTCCAGACCCTCACAATTCTCTGTGTAAAAAAGTGTCTCCTATTTTCTGTTCTGAATGCCCCTTTTTCTAAACTCCATTTGTGACCCCTGGTCCTTGTTTCTTTTTTCAGGCTGAAAAAGTCCCTTGCGTCGACACTGTCAATACCTTTTAGAATTTTGAATGCTTGAATTAGGTCGCCACATAGTCTTCTTTGTTCAAGACTGAACAGATTCAATTCTTTTAGCCTGTCTGCATATGACATGCCTTTTAAGCCCGGAATAATTCTGGTCGCTCTTCTTTGCACTCTTTCTAGAGCAGCAATATCTTTTTTATAGCGAGGTGACCAGAACTGCACACAATATTCAAGATGAGGTCTTACAAGTGCATTGTACAGTTTTAACATTACTTCCCTTGATTTAAATTCAACACTTTTCACAATGTATCCGAGCATCTTGTTAGCCTTTTTTATAGCTTCCCCACATTGCCTAGATGAAGACATTTCTGAGTCAACAAAAACTCCTAGGTCTTTTTCATAGATTCCTTCTCCAATTTCAATATCTCCCATATGATATTTATAATGTACATTTTTATTTCCTGCGTGCAGTACCTTACACTTTTCTCTATTAAATGTCATTTGCCATGTTTCTGCCCAGTTCTGAATCTTGTCTAGATCATTTTGAATGACCTTTGCTGCTGCAACAGTGTTTGCCACTCCTCCTACTTTTGTGTCGTCTGCAAATTTAACAAGTTTGCTTACTATACCAGAATCTAAATCATTAATGTAGATTAGGAATAGCAGAGGACCTAATATTGATCCCTGTGGTACACCGCTGGTTACCACACTCCATTCTGAGGTTTTTCCTCTAATCAGTACTTTCTGTTTTCTACATGTTAACCACTCCCTAATCCATGTACATGTGTTTCCTTGAATCCCAACTGCGTTCAGTTTGAGAATTAATCTTTTGTGCGGGACTTTGTCAAAAGCTTTCTGGAAATCTAAATAAACCATGTCATATGCTTTGCAATTATCCATTATCGATGTTGCATCCTCAAAAAAATCAAGCAAGTTAGTTAGGCACGATCTCCCTTTCCTAAAACCATGTTGACTGTCTCCCAGTACCCTGTTACCATATAGGTAATTTTCCATTTTGGCTCTTATTATAGTTTCCATAAGTTTGCATATAATAGAAGTCAGGCTTACTGGTCTGTAGTTACCTGGTTCAGTTTTGTTTCCCTTTTTGTGGATCGGTATTACGTTTGCAATTTTCCAGTCTGTCGGTACAACCCCTGTGTCAAGAGACTGCTGCATGATCTTGGTTAGCGGTTTGTAAATTACTTCTTTCATTTCTTTGAGTACTACTGGGAGGATCTCATCCGGCCCAGGGGATTTGTTTATTTTAAGAGCTCCTAGTCCCTTTAACACTTCTGCCTCAGTTATGCTAAAGTTATTTAAAACTGGATAGGAACTGGATGACATGTGGGGCATGTTGTCAGTATCTTCCTTTGTAAAAACTTGTGAAAAGTAATCATTTAACATATTTGCTATTTTTTTTTTCTTCCTCTACGATTATTCCGAGGAACACAAAGCTTGACCAAAAGAATAAGACTACACAATTTCAGTAGAAAACAACTCAATTAGGGACAGAGTGACAAAGAAAAGAATATAATATAAACAAACCCAGGAAAACAGATTATAAATGAAGATACACAGCAGAGTTTGAGAATATAACCACAACCATTTAACAATTACTGACGCAGAGGATGATTAATATGCAGAATGAATAAACAATGCAACACAAAATATAAATCAACAAAATAGTAATGAAGTCCCAAAAAGTAACAAAAGAAAAAAAACAACGACGATGAAAAAGTCCATGGAAAAAGCTCACCAAACAGGTATGGAAGTTCAGATAATTCCTTGGGAAACTGTGAACGATGATGTAGAGGTCTTCAAGAGATGAAAAACATCGAGAGCGATGAAATGGATGTTTGATGAATACTGAGGTTGCAAACAGTCCAGAACAGATGCACAAAAACATACAACCACACACTCGTCAAAAACACAAAAGAAACTACCCACCTAACTATTCGTTTTTCAACAGTCAATCTGTTCAAGAAAAAGAGACCTGTCCAGATTGACTAACTGACACACTCTCCTAGACCATCTACTTTCAAACTTGAATGGACCAATGGGGAGTAAGAAAGAAAGAAATGGATACTGGGAACTGTAGTTTTTATAGGTTGGCCTGGCCAGGCTACTGCCTTTACTTAAAGAGACAGGTGAGTGAAAATTACACCCACATATGTAGCAACAGTGCTACATAATCCCCCCCCCCCCCCCCCCTCCACACACACACACCGGAGGTGCAAGGGATGAACGCTGTAATAATGTTTAAGATTCACTACATTCATGGTTTCCTTCTTATCGGACTCTCCCCATTGTATACGATAATTGTGCGGGCCCTACCCACTTAGGTGCAAGCTTTGCGGAAAACTTACCCGAGGCATCAGATATGGGATGTGATCTGATCCAGACCATCTTACCTTCTGCATACATGCATTCTACATACTGCGTACTCTCCGAGCATTGTAATTCCGAGCTTGATGCTGTTGGGCTTTAGAGACACGATTGCTTACTTCTCTCGCCATTTCCTTTTGACGATCCAGGAGTTGGTAGGGGTCCGTGTTAGGGGCAGGAGAAACCGCAATGAGACGGTCCAAAGGACATTTGAGGTTCCACCCCAGAGCCAATTTGGCTGGTGTGAACCCTGTGGTATCATGTTTGGCCATATTGATTGCAAACCGGAACTCAGGTAGCCATTGATCCCACATCTGATGGTTGTTTCCGACAAAAGAAGCAATCATAGTTTTAAGAGTGCGGTTGACTCGTTCTGTTAGATTGGTTTGTGGGTGGTAACTGGTGGTAAGTTTCTGTATCACCCCCCAGGTTTTGCAAACCTCAGCGAGTAGATGACTGGTAAATTGAGGACCACGGTCTGACAAAAGATGTTGCGGTGTTCCCCATCTTGTAAAAATGTCCTGAATTAAGATATTCATAATTTTGGGAGTTTTACTATCCTTTAAGGAGAATAGTTCAACCCATTTGGTGTAATAGTCAACAATGACAAGGAGGTAAGAGTTACCTTTTTTACTCCTTGGGAAAGGACCCATTAAATCCAGACCTAGCATCTCTCCAGGCTCCTTCACAATTGTGGATTGAAGGAAACCGGCTGGCTTTTTGTTCGAAGGTTTGTAGGTCTGGCAAATTTCATACTCTCTCACATGGCTCCATGTGTCCTTTCGTAAAGTGGGCCACCAGGCAACCTCTAGGATGCGCCGTAAGGTCTTCATTCTACCAAGGTGCCCTCCAAGGGGGTTGTCATGATAATACTGATGGAAGGAAGTAGTTAGCTGTTCAGGTATAATCAACTGAAATCTATACCCCTCATTAGCAATCAGCACCCGACGATACAGTAGTCCTTGCTGTAATACAAAGGAAATACAATCATCACTGGCAGTGGTGTTATCAAGATCTTTAATGATTTGGGCGATAGCAGGGTTCTTGGACTGAACGACCGCAATCTGGTCCAAAGTGGTCGGAAGGTCCCCACTACTCGCAAAGGCTTTGCTTACACAGATTGCAGTAGATGAGGTTAAAGATGTTATTACAGGAGCCCTGGAGAGTGCATCCGGCACAATGTTCAAACTACCTTTCCTGTAGAAAACATGAAACGTAAACTGCTGCAGACGGAGAGTCCAACGGGTCAGTTGGGAGGAAATCTTGGGATTCTTGAAAGCCTAGGACAGTGCTGCGTGATCAGTGACCACCTCAAACTCAACTCCCTCCAAATAATGCTGCCATTTCTCCACTGACCAGACAACAGTGAGACACTCCTTTTCAGAGGTAGGGTAGTTTCTCTCAGCTGAGTTGAGTAACTTGGAAGCAAAGGCAATCACTTTTTCTTCATCTTGGTGATATTAGGTCAGTTTATATAGCTTTATATAGGATGTTTATATAGCTCATGATATGGAACAATACATTTGAGATAAAAAAGCATTACAAACATATTTGTGTGTAAAACTGCAGACTCAATCCTGACCCATCTCTCAGCCCTGTTGATCTGAACTCTTTCTGTCTATTCAGATCAATGGGTGATCCTGCAGACTCTTCAATCCTGATCCGTCTCTCAGCCCTGCTAATCTGAACTCTTTCTGTCTATTCAGATCAATGGGTGATCCTGCAGACTCCCCCCCAGCCTGTGATTGATGGAGACACTCTGACTCTGAGGAGTCATGTACGCACAGGTTCTACAGCTTCCAGGGTTGCATTTTATAAAGATAATAAACAGTTACAGTACAGGGCTGACACAGAGCTGAGTATGGATCGTGTTTCAAAGAGTGACGAGGGGTCCTACAAGTGCAAAGCATGGTGGTGGAACACCACTTCCAGGGGGTGGTCAATAAGAGGTAGGTTCATTTTAAAAGGAGAGAGAGAGAGATGGCTGTTTGTTACAGAAAGACAATGATTCTTGGTGGTAAATCTCCCTCCTGACCTGTGAGGGCACTAAGTAATGGGAGCAGAATACTCTGGACTACTTGACTTGACACTTCGTTCCGAGGGTTGAAAGGAAGCCGGTCATGTGAAAAAGAGACAGATTTTTGGTACACTACAGAGGTGTGGGTGTCATTGTGAGGTAGGTTCATTCTAACAGTTCAGTTTTATTGAGAGAGAAAGAGTCCTCCCCCTTTTCTCTGTCTGTAATGTCACATTCTCACTGGAGTCTATTCCAGCTGTGTCAATGTTCTCAACACAGCTCATGTGCTGCATTACCCCTGGACTTACCCGGTGCTATCAGGACATAATGGGAGGTCACGCCTCATTCCATTGCCGCTGGGCAATTCCTGGCGAGGTGGCCGACCTCCTGGCACCGGTAACAAGTGGGGAGAAAGGACGCCCACGGAGCTTGCGTGTCCTGCTGCCAGTTCAACAGCGGGGAACGGTGCTCTGCTTTTACCCCGCTGGGGGGCACCCTCGATCTCCATTGCGTCGGAGGGAGGCCGCACATGGGGTGACGTTGCAGTGCTGGTCCGTGGGTAGTGGGGGGTGAGGCTTTGTGGTGGTCCCGCCAGTCGTGGCTTGTTGGAGGCAGGAGCAGATGTGGCAACCACTGGATGGGTGGGGCAGGGCATCCTCGAACCCTTCAGCCAGTCTGATTGCTGCGTTCAGCATGGTGGGACGATGGCGGCTGACCCAGTTCTGTATGCCTGGCTCTAGCACCTTTATGAACTGCTCAATCGCCTTCAGTTCCGCCGACGGTGATGTCTAGTTGTTGGAGAATGACCTGCTTCACCTGATCATAATTGAGAGCATCTTCATTGGTCAGGGCTTGGTAGGCTGCCTGGGCTTCCCCGATCAAATTGGGGCCCAGCCGGGTAGCCCACCACTCCCGAGGCCACCATGCTGCAGTTGCCTGCCTCTCAAAGGCTACCAAATAGGCCTTGGAACCATCCTCCAGCGACATTTTTACCACCCTTATCTTATCAAAGCTCACGGTTAAATAGGAAAGTAAACAGAATGCTGCTGTTCATGGAGTTGGTGCAAAAATTGTGTTGAAAAAAAAAAAATGGGTGAAGGGAAACAAGTACAGGTGTCAACAAATATTGGTTCCCTTGAAATATGTGAGTGTGTGTGTGTGTGTCCCCCGCCCACCCACCAAATCCATGTGTGTGATGTGTCCCCTCCCCCTCACATGCATGTGTGTGTGTGTGATGTGTCCCCCTCCCCACAAGCATGTGTGTGTTGTGTCCTATTTCTATATGAATTCTGCATGTGTAGTGCTGGTGAATGTGAGTGATGCTTGCAGGCTGTTCACATGTATTATTGCAGGTGAGGCTGGACCTGTCAGAGGGGACTGGGGGGTGCAAGTTTAGGGCGAAGGGTTAGTTGAAAGGGCAGGGATATAAACTTGTATGCAAAGAAAGATAACTGTTACAAAAAAATAAGGGGGGGGAACAAATATTCACAAGGTGAAATATTGGTTCCTGGGGAGTTAATATTTATTTATAACAAATATTCTGTGACACCTGTACAAAATGAATCATGGACACAAAATACATCACATAAATAAACAATTGTTTACAGATGAGGGTTTTTCATCGTCTGTCTCTGTGTGTGTTTTATTAATACACACGGAGCAAGTCTTGCTCAATGGCTTCTTGAAAACAACGTGAAAGTCTTCTAGTCGAAACATTTTGTCTATGCGTTTCTGTGTATGCTTGTGATTGGAACATAAATTAAACTGTTTGCAACCAGCGAACCGACCAATCCTATTATTGCTGTCAAACTGCCTTTCTGCCATCTACTTTTTACAATATTATTTAAAGGGTCTTTGGTAGTAACCTATTCTTATTCTGGGAATACCGGATTGGCCTGGTGGTCCAAGGTTGGTTGTTACACTCTGACCATCCATAAACTCAATCTCAGTATGTCAGAGCGCTCTCTGACCGTCCATAAACTCAATCTCAGAGTGTCAGAGCGCTCTCTGACGGTTCATAAACTCAATCTCAGAGTGTCAGAGCGCTCTCTGACCGTTCATAAACTCAATCTCAGAGTGTCAGAGCGCTCTCTGACCGTTCATAAACTCAATCTCAGAGTGTCAGAGCGCTCTCTGACCGTCCATAAACTCAATCTCACTGTCAGAGCACTCTCTGACTGTTCATAAACTCAATCTCACTGTCAGAGTGCTCTCTGACTGTTCATAAACTCAACCTCAGAGTGTCAGAGCGCTCTCTGACCGTTCATAAACTCCTGGAGTGCTCTGTGGTGTTGTTTGAAATCTCAGAGCAGATGAATTTGGGAGCGCTCGGAGCACACTCTGGCCGCTGCAGCTTCAGAGCTGGATTCTCAGAGCGCTCACTTTCAAAATGAAAATCAAACTGCAGAGTAGCAGTAGTAATTACAGAAGTATTACACATGAGTTGAAAACACATGTAAAAATACACAAATAAAAAAATTGGATATATCAGTCTGAGAAAAAGCCATTAAACTGCACAACTGCATAATAATCATAGTTAATAACAGTACTGTCTATATTACATGTTCATCCTCACTGTCAGATTGAAGATCTTGTAAAACATTAAACCAAAAGTGCTTTCAATCATTAGAAAACCAGAACTTTTGCTCTGAAGAGATTTCTGGAGCGCTCTTTCAAAGCATCGGATTGAGTTAACGAATGCACCCGTCCAGTTTTTGAAAAATGTTCTCGAAGACCTGGATTTGACAAAACTAGATTGAAGGAATTTCTGTTTGTGTGCCTCGCACTCGGGAAGACTGCTGGACTCCCTGGGTCACTTCACCTCTGCACTGTCTTTTGGGTCATGTTACTGGCTCACAGCATGCCAGTCACCAGAGGGAGCCAGCGAAGGGGTGGGCACAATTTCACCCTCCAGGTGAACAACAACGGCTTGCAAACAGAGATTTCTTTAACAGGGTGTAGCACTGCAGCACATATTGCACTGTAAAATGAAATGTTTTCATTCTATAAGCTTTTGAAAGCCTGGCTTGTTCCAACAGAGATGACCTCAGGGTAGTACCAGAGGTGTGCAAATGAGAATCCATGTTTTGCTGCAACATCTTGTAAGAGCTGCAACTTTTGAGAGCTGTGTAGAGAATGGAAGTGATGGACCAGTAACATTGAGGAATTACTTTATGAGCTGCAGTAGAATTATTTTAATAAGAACTGGAATTGGTTTCAGTGGTCTGTGTAGCCCTCATCATAGAAACTAAAATAAAATCAAAAATAACTGGCACAGCATATTTTTACTTATTTTGTATTAATTTATGCACCTGGCCCCATAATTTTGGAACACTGAGAGAAGGAACAGGATTCTGAAGTTGCCTTTAAACTGAAAGAAATCAACAGGTGTATTGAGTGCTAAACCTTTGCTAAATTGATTCTGTTGATTAATTATTTCATGACAATATACTAATTTTATCAATATAAACATTTTATCAAGAAAAGATAGAAAATAGATGCGCTACAAAACAAAAAAGAAGATTCACATCAAAACTGCAGAAATCAGTTCACTAAGTTTAGCAATGAATAATATTCAGGGAACATCTCATCTTCAGTGTAAATATTGACTACATGTAAAATAATCCATCTATTGTCTAGAATGTCTTATTTTTTATCATCATTATTATTATTTATTAGCAGACGTCCTTATCCAGGGTGGCTTACAGTTGTTACAAAATATCACATTACAAAATGTAGAGGGGGCAGGGGGGGAGAGCGGGAGAGGAGAGGGAAAGAGTACAGAGAGGGCAGAGAGGAGAGAAGGAGAGTACAGAGGGCAAGGAGGAGAGGGAGAGTCAACAGGGCAGGGAAGAGAGAGGGAGAGAAGACGGATCTGGAGAGAGGTGTAGGAGAAACAGAGAGGCAGACAGGAAGGGAGAGTAGGAAAGGGGGTGTATAAAAATAAAGAGGAGGGGCTCAGGGTAATAGGGTGGAAGGAGAGGTTTTCTTATCATCAGCCCAGAAGAGTGCAAAGAAAGTGTCCGTGAAAGTGAAGAGGAGATTGTCTGAGCTGTTTGAATAGTTTCCTGGTTCAGACAGCAATGTGTGTTTAATCTGCAGCGCTGACAGGATCAGGGTCAGGGGACTCCAGCACAAGGTCTTTGTATTCCAATGTCCAAAAGAATGGATAGAGTTTCTCATTGGGATTCTCAATGTCTGTGAAAGTGAAGATGTGAGATCTGGTCTCCACATTGTAAAAGGAGAGCTGCTCTTCCTCATAATCCAGATACACCCCCAGCTTCTGGGGCTTCAGGCTCCGGGGTAGTGGGGTCTTGGGGTCAGTGAGCGCAATGAACTCATCTCCACTCACCCTCTCCACAGTCCAGTAACCCTGCTGAGGGGTCATGCTGAACCCCCCCTTCCTCGGGGCAGACTCTCTGCTGACTCCTAATGCCCACCGTGTATTCTCCCCCACCTGCACCTGCCAGTAGTGTCTCCCCGAGGTGAAGCCCTCCTTGCCCAGCACACAGAGCCTGTCATCAAATCTCACTGGAGTGTTAGGGACATCTTGGCGTGTCTCTCTCCGTCTCATTCGTTTCCCCTCCACAGACAGGTTGACCCAGGGGTGCGCTGTATCAGGGTCCAGAGTCACATCAACTGTGGAGCAGAGAGGAGACATTATTATTATTATTATTATTATTATTATTATTATGCTTATTATTATTATCAGTAGTAGTAGGGAGGGTAAGAAAGAGGATGGTATGAAGGGGGGAGGGTATCAAGGAGGGTACGAGTGAGGGAGGGTATGAAGGAGGGAGGATATGAGTGAGAGAGGATAGAGGAGTCACTGTTAAGATGAGCTAATATATAATTTAAAAAAAAATTCAAATTAAATAAAATGCTGAAAACATGACATCAGTAAAACAGAATATATACTGAAATAAACCAGAAGTCAAAAATACTAATGCAAATATTAAATACATAAACAAGGAAGAAATGACAAAACCAACGGAGGAATACAAAAGAACCAAATAACCAAGAAAACGGGAAAGAAAAGGAACAAAAGAAGGAATTGTGACAAAGTGGGGTAAGCTTTGTCTCAGTTTTCTTGTCATACCACGGACTTCTAGTATAAATAATCAACTCTTTCAAAACATGAGTATGGTTAAACGAGATGGTCCTCGTATGTTTATTATTTATCTTTGTTTTCAGCAGGTTATTGCAATACCGACAAACATGTAAGTTTTCTAAACAAAATTAAATCAAACAAATGCCTACCTCCTTCACGGAGGACTAACTATATTTGTAGGAAATTAAACTGTATTCTCAGACGACTAAGCCGTTTACTGAGTCGTAACAAACCAGTGTAATTGTTTCTCCAAAAAAAGAACCACAATAGAAAACAATACCTTCAACAGCAACACGCCAGGTCTGTGTGTAGGACTGAGCGTTGTCACAGACATGCCTTGTTACTTCAGCCTAGTTTATATACCTGTGCTAATTGTTAACAGGTGCCCAATCAAATCTGTTACTTATTTAATTAGATTGTGTCTTTCATTCTGGGAAGTGTAGTTCAGTAGGCCACAGACACTGAACTACATTTCCCTTAGAATCCAGGGTTAAACTGTACAGATGCAGTGTTGTCAGACCTCGAATAATGCAAAGAAAATAAATTCATATTCATTTTTAAACAACACAATACTAATGTTTTAACTTAGGAAGAGTTTAGAAATCAATATTTGGTGGAATAACCCTGATTTTTGATCACAGCTTTCATGCGTCATGGCATGCTCTCAACCAATCTTTCACATTGATGTTGGGTGACTTCATGCCACTCCTGGCGCAAAAATTCAAGCAGCTTGGATTTGTTTGATGGCTTGTGACCATCCATCTTCCTCTTGATCACATTCCAGAGGTTTTCAGTGGGGTTCAGGTCTGGAGATTGGGCTGGCCATGACAGGGTCTTGATCTGGTGGTCCTCTATCCACACCTTGATTGACTTGGCTGTGTTGCATGGAGCATTGTCCTGCTGGAAAAACCAATCCTCAGAGTCGGGGAACATTGTCAGAGCAGAAAGAAGCAAGTTTTCTTCCAGGACAACCTTGTACTTGGCTTGATTCATGCGTCATTCACAAAGACAAATCTGCCCGATTCCAGCCTTGCTGAAGCACCCCCAGATCATCACTGATCCTCCACTACATTTCACAGTGGGTGCGAGACACTGTGGCTTGTAGGCCTCTCCAGGTCTCCGTCTAACCATTAGATGACCAGGTGTTGGGCAAAGCTGATAATTGGACTCATCAGAGAAGAAGACCTTACTCCAGTCCTCTACGGTCCAATCCTTATGGTCTTTTGCAAACCTCAGCCTGGCTCTTCTTTGCTTCTCATTGATGAAGGGCTTTTTCTAGCTTTGCACAACTTCAGCCCTGCCCCTAGGAGCCTGTTTCGAACCGTCCTAGCTGTGCACTTCACCCCAGCTGCCGTTTGCCATTCTTTTTGTAGGTCACTTGATGTTATCCTACAGTTGCTGAGTGACATTCGAATGAGTTGGCGGTCATCCCGGTCAGTGGAGAGTTGTTTTCGCCCTCTGCCGGTCTGTAGCTGTTGTCCCCAATGTGTGCTGCTTGACCTTGTTCTTATGAAATTTTAAGGATGGAAGTAACCCGACGCTCACTGTATCCCTCTGCCAGTAAAGCCAGAATTGAACCCTTCTTTTCCTCACTCAAAACTTTCCTTTTCAACTCTTTGGGCATGCTCGATAGTTATTTTTTGATTCCAATTACTTATGAGGTACTACTAGCACTGTTTTGCCATCCAGCTGGTCCTATTGCAAGAGGCTAGTGATGACCACAGGAGTGGTTTTTATGTAGAGATGCTGATTTAAGAAAAATTTGCAGTGGTCTCTTTATGTTTTCCAGAGCTGTGTGTGTGTGTATATATATATATATATATATATATATATATATATATATATAGTGAAAGATCCTTGCACTCTTACGGTTCGTTGCCCCTTTAAGAACAGACCCACGACACAGAAATGGATTTTCGTGGCGCTCACGCGCACTTTTAATGAACACAAACAAAAATAAACAAAACAAACAAACACCTAGCTCCTTCTTGGAGCACTAACTATACAGTCAGGATTCCTCTTTCTACACCCCGGGCAGCTAAGCTGTTTACCAGCAATCCAAAACACAAAACCACACAGTTTAACACTGTACCCCACTCTGACTGCTCGGAAACAGAGCACACTTTCTGCTTCCTTCTACTCAGCAGCCCTGAACAGACTGGCTGCATTCTTTAAATACCCTGCACCTGGCTCTAATTTACAATTAACACCAGGTGCAGGGGATTACTAAACAATAAAACAATTAGCCCATTCACCCAAATGTGCATTCTCACATGTTTTCTGCAGGGAAGGATATTAACCCCCCCCTGCTATCTGTCTATATATATATATATATATATATATATATATATATATATATATATATATAAACACGAGACAGAATACATGTTCTAATATAACTATCAGTCAAATACATCGGTTTGACGAAGTGCCCGCCCCTATGTGTATTTTCTGTTATATGTTGCGTGTGGTATGTTAATGTTGGTGTATAGTCATTGGTACACGGGATATAAATGGGTTTGTGTAACACGAGTGTTTAAAATGTATATTTGTATTTTGGCACGAGGATTGCACAGCACTTCACGTGCAAGTAAAACGTAGTAATATGTGAGCACGGGGAATTGCACTTTATTAATTCATGTGCAGTTGTACCACGACTCCAATTCGAATGATTGATTAGCAGTCGAGTCACGGTACCGCTGCATAAAAGCAACATGTTTTCACTTACTCGGGGTTGTTTGTTCGGTGAGTGGAGAACGGGATTGGAGACGGAGATAATTGTCAAAGTATTAAGTAAAATAGAAGCTCACCGTGTTTTGTTTTGTTTAGTCCGTTATATTTATTTTGGCGAATGTGCCGTGTCCTGTTTTTGTATTGTTACAACCATTTATTTTCTGTTTATTTATTAAATGCTGAGTGAAAGCATTCGCTCAGCTCCACTAAACTCCACCTCTCTCTCTGTTTATTTTCCTGTTCTGGTCTGACACCACCTACTCCTGCCGTCTTTGTGACAATCGGATTCAGTGTTTCCACACTAGCTCTAAACAAGTTCCTGTGATGTTTTGTTTCTGTGTGCCGCTGTAAACTGTCTCCGCCCTTTAAAAAAATGAAACGCCCGTCTCAGTGATATCACACACAAAAACAGCCAATCCGGCAGTGAAGTTCAATCCCTCCCCTATCCAATGATATGCATTACGAAGCTGTACTGCAAAGTATGGTGGCCCAGTAAATCAAAGAAACAAACTGTTTTAATCGAGCTTATCTGATCACGGACCCAGAATGACACTTAAGTATGATCGTGTTACACCACATCTTTAAAGGGTTAATGGCAGTGTCAGAGACAACAACAATAGTTTCTGAATATTTAACTAGGAATCTGGATTGCTGGTTATTACAATTTAACAAATCATCTCACTATTTCAATACACTACCACCACATTCCAGCCCTGGGGATTCAAAAGCAGGTAACAAAACACTTCTTCACTGTATCAGTGCTGCTGATCACGTTAGCTTGATGACACAACAGTATTTATATAATTGATGGAACAAAATATAATTTTAAGTAAAATGCTGAATGTATTTTTTAAACTCATGTTTAAATGTAATGGCTCTCGAGCATCGATGCCTCCTCTCATCCGCGCTCAGTCTGTGAAGAGAAGCGTCAGTGAGCTTTCCCAATGTCACTCCCCGGAACTACATCCCTCTTTTCTGAATGGACAGCTAAATTGAGATCCCTGCAATCCTCACACTGTGTGAAGAGTCAGGCAGGTACACAGCTGGAGGTGTGATGCAATCCTCACACTGTGTGAAGAGTCAGGCAGGTACACAGCTGGAAGTGTGATGCAATCTTCACACTGTGTGAAGAGTCAGGCAGGTACACAGCTGGAGGTGTGAAGCAATCCTCACACTGTGTGAAGAGTCAGGCAGGTACACAGCTGGAAGTGTGATGCAATCCTCACACTGTGTGAAGAGTCAGGCAGGTACACAGCTGGAAGTGTGATGCAATCCTCACACTGTGTGAAGAGTCAGGCAGGTACACAGCTGGAAGTGTGATGCAATCCTCACACTGTGTGAAGAGTCAGGCAGGTACACAGCTGGAAGTGTGATATACAGCTGGAAGTGTGACACAATCCTCATACTGTGTGAAGAGCAATCCTCACACTGTGTGAAGAGTCAGGCAGGTACACAGCTGGAAGTGTGATGCAATCCTCACACTGTGTGAAGAGTCAGGCAGGTACACAGCTGGAAGTGTGATGCAATCCTCACACTGTGTGAAGAGTCAGGCAGGTACACAGCTGGAAGTGTGATGCAATCCTCACACTGTGTGAAGAGTCAGGCAGGTACACAGCTGGAAGTGTGATGCAATCCTCACACTGTGTGAAGAATCAGGCAGGTACACAGCTGGAAGTGTGATGCAATCCTCACACTGTGTGAAGAGTCAGGCAGGTACACAGCTGGAAGTGTGATGCAATCCTCACACTGTGTGACGAGTCAGGCAGGTACACAGCTGGAGGTGTGATGCAATCCTCACACTGTGTTTTGGCATTGCCTTCATTCCACTATTAATTTATTTGAATAAAAATATCAAAACAATTGACATCATGTTGTAAAAGATATCTCTGCAATAATAATAATAATAATAATAATAATAATAATAATAATAATAATAATAATAAAGTGAGTGTCTATAGTGTATGCTCTGTATCAATTATATGGCCGTAGGTAAAAAAAAAAAAACAACAAAAAAACAAAGTGGCAGCAAAGGGTTAATTTTCACTGGACCCCAGCAAAGAAAATCAATGAATAGAGCTGTAACAGGGCAAGGAGCCTGTACATGTATTTATTCAATTATTTTTAGAACGGGGTCTCCCCCTCCACCCCTGTCTCTCCATTTGTGTTATTTTGTAGATTTGTTTGTAGATGTGTTCATATGAAGACGTAGCCACATTGTTTTGTTATTGTTTGGGTGTGTTCTGGCAGAGGCAAAGTCAGCAGCTCGTCCTCTGCCAGGAATAATTTAAAACCTCGTGCAGAAGGTGGCCATCTTTCGAATGAAGTGATTAATCTGCTGCTAAATCGGAAGATGGTCACCTGCATATAAACCTGCAGCTCTCTGCACTCTGGCAGGGGGGTATACAGAGGCAAGTACGAGAGTGAACGAGCGAGGAGGAAAACGAACCTGAAATAAACAATCTACGATCAGTGAAGGCGATTTGCCCAGCCTGACCTGACGTATTTATTTTGTTGTTGTGTTTGTGATTTTGTTTTTGTATGTCTGTTTTATTTTGCTCTTTGAGCAGTGTTTTTCCTGTGTTCAAACCTTTCATTTTTGTTGTTTAAATAAATGACACTGCAGCACCTTTCCCTGCAGAACTTGTCTGTTTTTGTTCTTGCTTCTGGCCTGACGTCCCCGCAACGGCTATCCTGTCACAACTATTGTTTACCAAAAATGAAGACATTTTAGTCAAAGTGTTCTGTCTCTATACAGTAGAAATTGCATGACTCATATGAGGTCAATGCCATGGTCACCAGCACCATTGCATGCAGGATTGAGATGAACTTGCAAACATGAAGTCACTTTTTATTATAGATTTAAACACATTGAGTGAGACGGGGCTCCTTGCTGTTCTTTTACCCACCACTGTGAAAGGAATCCATTGAAGAGACACATACCTGCTGAGCTGAGGATCCACTTCCATTCTAGAACACAGAAATAAAGAGAACATTATTTTACAATCACTCCTGTACTTTCAACAGTTCAAAAGATGTGTAGCACACACTAATCAGCAGGGCTGTGCTGGGGTGAGTCAGGCTGTGGATTTACACACACTCTACATACCTGATTTACGGACAGGTCGCAGTGCCTCTGTGAAAAGAAGGGAGCTGGGTTACATTATAGACATGGCAGAGCGCAACAGGACGCTCTCCAGTTTGCACATTGCTTCAGAAATTAACTCCTCTGTCAGCCCTCCACCTCCCCAGTAGCCAGCACATATCTCCCCAGAGAACAACTCTGTCAGAGCCCTATGGAATGCCTCCCAAAAGAATTAAAAACATTTAAAAATGTAATATTCCTAGATTAAGAGTCTGCATTGTAGGATTGAAAAATGAGATACACTGGAAAGTACAAACAATAGTTAAAAAGTACAAAAGAAAAGATGCTTGTGTAGACTTTTACATCATTCTTGTTTAGAGAGACACAAACTTTGCTTGCTACATTTTTTAACTGATCCTTTGCTCCAGTCCATGCCCAATACAGCTGCATTGCGTCTAATTTACTGCGCTGAATTTAAGAACAATTTTAAATTGGGAAAGTGCTCAATAACTTGAATCTCTATTTTGCCTTTAAAGGATCTTTAAAATGTCCAAATGCTTTCAGCACTACCCCTCTCTCGCTTCCTGACTAGCCAACAGATCAGAGCTAAACGAGGAGTCAGTATCACTACCCCTATATTGCTAAAATCGCCACCACTGACCGCTGTGCTGTGTGTTTGAGCGCAGTGCATTCTCATAGACAGCTCACTCTTCGATTCATCAGCCCGAATGACCCCAGCCTCAGAAACAAGGCTGCATTTCGATGTAATACTGTGTCTGTTTTTAGCTTTTGTTTTCCCTTTTTCGAGTTTAAAATCACCGCTTCCATCTCTTTCTCCAACACTAAAACCGCAGCCTCATTCTTTTCCGTGATTCCCTCAATCTGTTCTCTCCCCTCACTACCCTGTCCATTACCTGACAACTCCATTCAGGTATCTCTCCAGCCTCGGTCAAAAACACAGCTTCTCCCATCCTCCTGTCTATTTCTGACGGTTCCTGCAACTCACTTTCACCTTCTACCACACCAGACTCAACCAAACCAGGTTGGAGCGTTTCGGCCTCTCGCTCCGCTCTTCCATCTACAGCGCTGTGATCTGAGAGTCCATCAGCCTGGCTCACCAGGGCTTCTATCCTCTCGCTTTCAGTTTCTCTACAGTCCTCTTGCAGTTCTTCACAATATGCCCTTGTAGCAAGGAGAGATCTGTGCTGACTCTGCTGGCGTGTTCATGGGCTGCAGGAAGAGGGCGGCAGTCGCCCAACAACCGCCTGTGAGTCATGGCAGTGACACGGGGAGGTGGGAAAGTGGATGTGTGGACTTTCCCCCTCTCTGAATGGCTGAGAGGCGAGTCTTGGGTGATTGTTGGTCCTATAAAATAATGCTCTGCTGTCTCCTCAGGTCTGCCCTTATAGACTCGCTGAGAGTGCGGAAACGCTGGTCGCGGACCGAGAACCAGCCGGGAGAGAAAAAGACACGGAAGTGTCACAGTGAGACAGTGAGAGCGGGGAACCCTTGGGCAGACCCCTTAAAAATATAACAGAGCAGGCTATGTAGCCGGCAGCGTAGGACGGAGATCCGGGTCGCACGGGCAGCGGCGACCGGGATATTGCTGCAGAGTGCAGCACCTTTTATTTGTAGTTTTGTTATTGTGTTATTTTGTCCCTTGTTATTTTTGCCTTCTGTTTTCGTTGTTATTTCTTTGAGCACCTGCAAGGCGCCGGTATTGTGTACCATCGCTCGGTATGCCCGTGGTTCTGTTTACCATCGTTGGTAAATCAGACCACGGACCCACAGCACCATCTGCGGGATAAACTGAAAAACAGCACCCCGAAAATAAAACGGCACCTGTGCGGTGTTGCCAAATCCACCTGTCTGTCTCCTGTGTCAGTGAATTACCCACCACCCTTCCACAGCCCTTTATGGCCACATTTAAAACATTGCATTGTTTCAGAAGCAAACACTATGCATTCACTGCCATCCGTCCGAAACCTGAAAGCTGCATTTCGCTCTCCATTCAGGTCGTTCAGAAGCATCTATAACTGTCTTCTGAAAGAAACTGCGTGCTTTAACTCAGGGGATTTACAACCCACAGGAATCACTGTCATGCTTGACATTATTACATCATGACGGCTCAGCTCTCTCACTGTAAGATAGCTTTTCAGAAAAGGAGGAATATTAGAAATTGTTATTTTCCTAGCGGGAGCTGCATGAGGCAGAACAGACACTAAAACTCCGTCAATAACCACACCTTGCTGAACAATCTCCAAAACTATTGATTCATTACTCAGGAACCCGACAAGAAACTTGTTCATATGTGAAGCTGACTTGATATTCAGCACCTGATTACTTTTTCAAGTTCCACCACACATTTCAAGAGGGACAGACACACTCACTACAATTGTTATCCCATCTCTGTGTAATATTTTCAAAACTGGGACTTGATCCCCTAGGGGAACCCTCCCCCCCAACTTTGGCCATTACTTTATAAAAGACTGATCAAAGTGAAAAAGAAGAAAAGCAGGGGAGCCCCCCTCACTCACTCTAAGCTCCACACTCTGCACACACGCTGCAAGCACTCGCAACACGCACAGCGACAGACAGACACACAGCACGAGTGCTAGATACATAGAAAGAAACATTTAAAGTAATTCTACAAATAAAGTTATGAAACAGCTCTTACCAATTTCCTCACGAAGGCGCTGAGCAGCTAAAAAAACAAATTAGACAGAACAGTGTGTGGTTATTTCAGCTCCAGCGCAGATTAAAATGCAGTGTAAAAAACACAACTAGTTAAATTAACGATATCTATGTGAAAATGAATCTGCTGTCTGTGAAGTATATAAAACATACACACTAACATTGCTACAATTTTCAACATTCATCCATAAAGGAAGATTTATATTCTTAAACCTTTTTTGTCTAAAAAAAAAACCCACAACCAGTTACATTAACATAACATACTTGCAGAACGTAAGGTTATCATCACAATTCTGGTTCCCTGAAATAGAAAATGTATCCATTACACTGTGGTTAACATATTACACCCCATTCCACTGAACACTTCTACCAAAGCTGTGTCTACGCCCATGAGGTCAGCACGCCTGTCTCCACCCCCACAGAACATAAGCTGCGTACAAGACAGCGCTCAACGCCATAAACTTTCTTCAGCCTACTGCATAGAATGTACGCAGTGACCAAAGAATTGTAATGGATACATTTCTATTTCAAGGAACCAGGGCTATGATAATAACCTTACGTTCCCTTTCAAGTATGAAATGTATTCCATTACACATGGGTAAGTACACCTAAAGCCTTCGCAAGGACATGACCTGCAGAACAGCCAATTTTGCAAGACCGATGGCTTGCCGTACTGATAAGACACAGTAACATCTACAGAACGCATGATTACCTCATGAATGCGCTTCTGAATTCGGACAAGTTTGAAACACGACCCACTTGTATCCATACTGAGTTGAGGCAGCTCTCGCATTGTGTAGAGTCGATATGACTCCGACAAACTGGCGTTCAGGGGCCAGACCCAGCTCATTCCAGGAAGGCAAAGAGGTCGACCTCTGCTCTCCCGAACCTATCCCAAATCAGACTCATCACCTCCGGGTGGAGCCTCCACTCTGAGCTGTACAGAACTCCCCTTGAAGGTCTATGGCATGGTTTTCTGCTCCTGGCAGATGTATCGCTCTCAGGGAGAGCAGGTGCTCTTAAGCCCACAACAAGATTCTGTGGGCTAACCGATGGAGATGGGGAGAGCGCAGACCACCCTGGAGGTTGATGTAGGCCACCACGGTTGTGTTGTCCGTCCAGACCAACATGTGTCTCCCCTACACCTCCTAGAAGAAACTCTGCAAGGCCAGAAAGACTGCCTGCAGCTCCAGGACATTTATGTGTAGCCCCACCCAAGGGGGCTACCACACACCTTGCGCTCCTCGTCCGTTCCACACCTCGCCCATCTGAACTGAGTAAGACCTCATCTTGAATATTGTGTGCAGTTCTGGTCACCTCGCTATAAAAAAGATATTGCTGCTCTAGAAAGAGTGCAAAGAAGAGCGACCAGAATTATTCCGGGCTTAAAAGGCATGTCATATGCAGACAGGCTAAAAGAATTGAATCTGTTCAGTCTTGAACAAAGAAGACTACGTGGCGACCTAATTCAAGCATTCAAAATTCTAAAAGGTATTGACAGTGTCGACCCAAGGGACTTTTTCAGCCTGAAAAAAGAAACAAGGACCAGGGGTCACAAATTGAGATTAGACAAAGGGGCATTCAGAACAGAAAATAGGAGGCACTTTTTTACACAGAGAATTGTGAGGGTCTGGAATCAACTCCCCGGTAATGTTGTTGAAGCTGACACTCTGGAATCCTTCAAGAAGCTGCTTGATGAGATTCTGGGATCAATAAGCTACTAACAACCAAACGAGCAAGATGGGCCGAAGTGCCTCCTCTCGTTTGTAAACTTTCTCATGTTCTTATGTAACTGGAGGTCTCTGTGGTGATCACCTCTCACCTGGTGATACTGCCCAACGGCACATCTAGACACCGGTGAGCTGGCTGCTTCCACCACGAGAGGGCCTCCATACATTATCGAGACATCGACCTTGTGGTTGCAAGGGGAATTGACTCACACTTGAAGAGGACGCATACGCAGAAGACATAATGGAAGGGTCTGAGATACTGCTGCCATCAGGCCCAGAAGCCTCTGGGAGGTGACCACCTCCCATGATATGCCTGGCTCACACAGTATGGTTCACAGATGCATGGTACGGTGTTTTGTTGGTACTGGCAGGGCTAAAAGCAAACTACGCATGACCAAGGCAGCAATACAGGGATGCAATGCAAGAACCTGAGAACACCTGCTTACAGTTTTTCTCCCACTGACAAGCCTTCACAAAACAGTGCTGAAGCTGCTCGCTATAGTGGCATGGGCAGCAGAGCAAAACTGTAACGGTTGGGCTACAGCCAGCAAGATAGTCTGTGCAGCCCGAGAGCTAACACGGTGCCCGTCCAGGAGCACAGGCTTGAGCAATAAGCCGCGGGCATAAAAGGGGGAAAAAGGGGGAATAAAAGGGGAAAAACACAAATACAGCAATTTCAACCGCAATATATTTAACAACGTAGATGAAAATTACAATATGCTTGTAAAAAACAAGACTAATAAAACTCCAGTGAGAGTTAAGGTAGAAAAGAGATATTAATGAATGTAAATAATACTGTGTTAGCTATCTGCGAGTGCAGGGCAGGCAAGCCCACTGCTACCGCAAGCCAGAAGGTCGCGAAAACAGACTCATGGTAAAAAAACACAAAATAATTATTTAACAATTCTTTTGCTTCAGCGACTTATTCCAGAGGGCCAAAACAAACAGGAATAAAACAAGACAGGCTTATCTGACTGCTTCTGGAAAAGATAACGATGTTTCACTCTCTCATGCTGAGCTCACTCTGTGCGATGGAAAAGGTTGAAAAAGAAATGCCGCTGAGCGCTGTCTTGCACGTAGCTTGTCTCTCGTGGGGTGCAGACAGGCGTGCTGACATCGTGGGCGTAGACGCGGCTTTGGTAGAAGTGCTCAGTGGAATCGGGTGTAACAGGTTAACCCATGTGTAATGGATACATTTCGTACTTGAAAGGGAACATGTGTTTATAATCACTTGAAATGAGTTGTATTTCATTTCCAGGAATGTCTTTGTTTATGGGTGTGGTAGTTTAAGATACTGCTGCAGAAATCTGGAATGGGTTTCCAGCATCTCTTCATTAAGTGCTTTACTTACCCATAGGCTCAAACTGTCTCTCCATGGCTAGAAAAAAAACAGTACAGTCCATATTATTGCAAACCTGTTTGACATGTTTAAAATGCACAGAGCTTTATGAAATGCCTCATGATAATGATAAAGTTCATACCATCCATTCTTTTCCATTGGATCACCAGCAGAGGAATGGCTCCAATACTGAGAGCTAAAGTCAAGAAGAAAGCCACCATCCATCCAGAGACTCCTGGGAAAAAATCCCCTGGAAAACAACACAGCAGCTCAACTCACTGGACCACACCCCCTCATAATGAGTCCATTCCACACACCCCTCCCAACACTGACCACACCCCCTCATAGTAAGTCCATTCCACACACCCCTCCCAACACTGACCACACCCCCCTCATACTAAGCATTCCACACACCCCTCCCAACACCCCAGAGCGTGAAAATGGAGGACTGACCATCACCACCCCCAAATGTGTTTGATTGGGGTATTGACTGGCCCACTAGTTCATGTGTTTGATTCAGATATTGACTGGCCCACTAGTTCATGTGTTTGATTCAGTTATTGACTGGTCCTCTAGTTCATGTGTTTGATTCATATATTGACTGGCAAAGTGTAACACTCACTGGCTATGTGGAGTTTGGATTCCCAGTCTGGTTTTGGTATTTTACTTCTAAGCAGACAGGAGAACACGTTGGACTGCTGATTGATTTTGATGTAGCTGCTGACACTGCGGAGCCCCTGACTGTCCCTCTGCATTGTTGTGTTGGACAGTGATGTCACATCGTTTCCATCTCTGTCTCTCCAGATCACTTCAGGTTCAGGGTCCCACCCCTCTGATCTGCACACCAGCTGGGTCTGCTCTCCTTGTGTAGAGTCCATAGAGACTGAGGGCTGGGTTCCCAGAGCTGTCAGGGAATAGAGACAGTGAGACACACACAGATAGACACACCAGCCAGCTCTGCTCTCCTTGTGTTATATGTCTTTATTATATTATGCTTTACTGTGTCAGTGCTGACATATCCAGTCCTTTGAGTATCCCAGCTCCTTGTATTATATTATGAGTTATTGTGTCAGGGCTGACATATCCAGTCCTGCGAGTGCCCCAAACTCCTCCCCATGATCAGCCCGGTGCCATGGTTTATCTAATCACTTTCTGCCCCACAGCTGATAGCAGTGGAGCCATTCAGTGTATGTGCCACTACGCACTTCCTCGACGACTTCCGGTTTCAACCTACCGTCGAGTAAGCCTGTCTCTGAGGAAGCTTACATCAACCTTACACAGCGCCCACACATGCAGACAGAAGGCTGAACAGAAATACCCTCAGAATCTGATATCCTCAATAACCTTCACTTAATAATGTTAATACCAAGTTTCAGGACAGTCGATTGCGCAGTTCTCTGGATATATAGAGAAATCTGCGAAGTGTGACGTGCATACAGTACTACAAATTATACATATTATGCCCTCTGAAGGGGATCTAGGGGAGGCGGTTTTATGTACTGCATGCACGTCACACTTCGCAGATTTCTCTATATATCCGGACAACTGCTCAATCGACTGTCCATCTTGGAGGAAGGGCATAGTGGCACATACACTGAATAGCTCCATTGTAATCAGCTGTGAGGCAGAAAGTGATTAGATAAACCATGGCATCGGGCTGATCGCGGGGAGGAGTTTGGGGCACTGATTGGATAAACCATGGTATCGGGCTGATCACAGAGAGGAGTTTGGGGCTCTGATTGGATAAACCATGGTATCGGGCTGATCGCGGGAGGAATTTGGGACGCTAAGTAGCAAGGACAAGTACCTTGGACCTTTTGGCCTGACAGTTCATTCCACAGTTTAAAAGGAAGTCAGTTATCTAGGAAGAGGATGGAGCTTCAATACACAAATGCATTGACCGGGAAGGGAAGGGAAATGATGTTACAGCCCAGGATTGGGTGCAATTGTTTACCAAGGGTATATTAACCCTTTTCAGGCCCATGTTTGGCTAGGCCTGACATTACAATTTTCCCTTTCCAGTCTGATGTCAGACTCTGTCAGACATCATCAAAAAGACGTCAAGCACAGGTTTCTAGTTGTTTTTTTCTCTGGAAAAAGCAGAGAAATCCTTTCAATGGCCGAGTGAGACCAATAGGAGAACAAAAAAAGGGCTTGTCTGAACCTTACACATAGCCCCTGCACCACAGAGATAACACAGACACAAACAAAGGCGATAGCTGCTTCCACATCTGGCACTCAGAGAACATCACTGACATTTGCAGAGCTTTTTGAGATGTTATAGTAATAAAATAATGACTTGGATCACATTATTGAGGAGTTTGGTGATAAAACAAGTGATCAGGAGAGGATTTATCAGTACTCATGTCTATAATGTATATGTAAAAAATACAGCAAACAAAGGGTGGGGCTTGGCTGGAGATGCAGTACTGAGCGTTCTTTTGTGATGCATTGCCTTTTAAGCATGTTTTACTAAAAAAAAAACATTTTTCAAACAGTGTGTGTAAAATAAACAGCGCGTGTGAAAAAAAATTGGACCTGACGCTGAAGTGCTGAATAATGGACCGCAAAAGGTTAAGGGGATGAAGTGACATGATTGGTTAAATATTAAAAAACCCTGAAGGACAGCAAACCCTGGTGATTGCTGTGCGTGAGTGTTTATTTGTTTTTGGTTTACTAATTATTATGGTTTGTTATTATTAGACTCCTAAACAAGTCCCAGAGCTGTCGCTGAGGGCCAGCAAAAACCCGGAACATCACTGCACCAATTGGCACCTGATAAACTGTATCACCCATCCGAGCACTACAACGCGCACCCAGGACTGGTGACTGTGATTGTATATTGTGGGAGAGATGCGTTTTATTATTATTTGGGACTGAAACCTGTGTTATTTTCCCTGTACTTTACCATTGTTGTGTATTGCCAGTGACCTTTTCTTTTGGTCACCAGACTTGGACTTTGTAAAATAAACCCTGTTTCCTCTGCTTCATTCCTGCACCAAAACACAGTAGACCACTTTACCACACTGTGTTATAGCCGAGTAGGAGCCAGGGAGCTGCTGCCAACTCAAGCACCACCCACACATCACAACACAGCACAACAAAGTACAGCACAGCACCACCACCTGCACTGCACTGCATAGCACAACAAAGCACAGCACCATCACCCGCACAGCACTGTGCAGCACAGCACAGCACCACCACCCAAATTGCACAGCAAAACAAAGCACAGCACAGCACCACCACCCACACTGCACAGCACTGAACAGCACAGCACCACCACCCGCATTGCACAGCCAACAAAGTACAGCACAGCACCACCACCTGCACTGCACAGCACTGCACAACAAAGCACAGCTCAGCAAAGCACCACCACCCACACTGCACAGCACTACAGCACAACACAGCACAGCACCACCACCCACACTGCACAGCAAAACAAACGACAGCCCCACCACCCGCACTGAACAGCACAGCACAGCACAACAAAGCATGGAACAGCATAGCACAGCACCACAGCACAGCACCACAACCACCACCTGTACAGTACAGCACAGCACAGCAAAAAAAGCACAGCACCACCATCTGCAATGCACAGCACTAAAAATCATAGCACAGCACCACCACCCGCACAGCACCACCACCCACACTGCCCAGCACAGCACAACAAAGCACTGAACAGCATAGCACAGCAACCACAGCACAACAAAGCAAAGCACAGCACAGCACCACCACACAAACTGCACAACGAAGCACAACACAGCACCACAACAAAGTACCACCTGCACTGCACAGCAAAGCTCAGCAAACACCACCACCCACACTGCACAGCACCACCACCCACACTGCACAGCACAGCACAACAAAGCACTGAACAGCACAGCACAGCAACCACAGCAAAGCACCACCACCCGCACTGCACAGCACAACAAAGCACAGCACCACCACCTGCACTGCACAGCACAGCACCACCAACACCCCCCCCCCCACCCCCATTTGAAAAGCATATTTATGTGCACAGTGGAGATCATAAATAACTGTTGTTTGTTTTGTTAGAGACTGAAATCACAGCACAACAAAGCACAGCTCAACATAGCACAGCACCACCACCTGCACTGCACAGCACAGCTCAGCAAAGCACCACCACCCACACTGCATAGCACTGTACTGCACAGTAAAACACCACAACCCACCTGCACTGCACTGCACAACAAAGCACAGCACCAACACCCGCACAGCACTGCACAGCACCACCACCTGCACTACACTGCGCAGCACAGCACCGCACCACCACCGCACTGAACAGCACTGCACTGCACAGCAAAACAAAGCACAGCAGAGCAGCACCACCCACACTGCACAGCACAACAAAGCACAGCACCACCACCATCTGCACTGCACAGCACTGCACAACAAAGCACAGCACCACCACCCACACTGAACAGCGCTGCACTGCACAGCAGAGCACCACCACCCACACTGTACAGAACTGAACAGCACTGGACAACAAAGCACAGCACAGCCACCCACACTGCACTGCACAGCACCACCACCCACACAGAACAGCACTGCACTGCACCACCACCTGCACAGCACAGCATAGCACAGCACCACAGCACAGAACAACAAAGCCCAGCACAGCACCACTACCTGGACTGCAAAGCACAGCACCTCCACCGGAACTGCACAGCACAGTACCACCACCCCCCATTTGAAAAGCACATTGACCTGCACCATGGAAATTATAAATA